>NW_023414017.1:0-1892 GCF_903995425.1 Onychomys torridus | reverse complement strand
CACAGGTCCTGGGTTCTATCCTCAGCTCCAAAAACAAAAAACAAACCACAACAAAACATACATTGATGTGGGTGCCAGTACAAGTAAATGGAAGAGGACACCTTTGTGGGGTCATTTTCTACCTTCCACCAGTGGGTTCTGAGAATCAAACTTGGGAAAGGTGGCTCAGAGGTTAGTGCACCAGCTGCCCCTGAAGAGGACACAGTTGGGTTCCCAGCACCCACACAGGGATCACAACTGCCTGGGACTCCAGTTCTGGGGACCCCAGTGCCCTGCTTCCAGGCTACGTGGGTACTGCACTCATGTGGTACAGTCGCTAGGTACCTGACACCTCCTTCTGGCCTCCACAGGCACTGCACACATGTGGTGCACAGACATGGATGCAGACAACTCTCATTTACACAGAAAATGCTTGGTTGCAAGCACCATTCCCCAGTGAACCATCTTGCCAGCCCATTACTTGGCTTTTCCAGTGAATGAGTTTCCAAAAGGCTGTGGTTCCCAGGGATTTTGTGAAAAATGTATCTGAGGAACAAGGCAGAAAATATTAAGAGGCCAGTCCAGCCTCACAGTGTAGGAAAGTGATCTCTCTCTCTCTCTCTCTCTCTCTCTCTCTCTCTCTCTCTTCTCTCTCTCTCTCTCTCTCCTCTCTCTCTCTGAACAAACCCTTCAGGTCCCCATTCCCCATTCAGGTCACACCCACAGATGCCCAGCCCCTATAGGAGGCAGGATGCTTCTGAGCTGTGTGACTCAGAGCACCTTCCGCACCCTCTCTGAGCCTCCCTTCATCTCTCAAATACAGACAATATAAGCTCATTCCTTGAAAAACCAGCGTGAGGGTGGGATTGGGGCTCACAGGGAAGAGCACTTGGGAATCCCCATTGAGTCGCTAAATTCAGAGGGATTCAAATAAATACAGGGGTGGGAAGAGTTTGGAGGGATCTCACTGACACCCTGCCAGCATGTGCAAAGGCCCTGCTTCCATCCCTTGAGGAGGTCACAGTGACAACTGTGACCGGGACTGGGGGTGGGAGAGCAAAGCCAGGCCTTCAGAGGGATTCAGTAGACCCATGTGGGGGGTTAGCATTTGGTTAACAGGAAAAAAAACTGGTCCATGAAGCTGCTGGGAAAGTCACTGGGGGCATGGGGTGGGGGTGGGGGTGACTAAAGGCGGAGCCCTGGGTTCTAAGCTACAGTGGGGGCTCCAGGAGGTGGGACTGAGGGCTCACGCCCTCCCCCAGCCCTACAGACTCACCTCTGTCTTCTTGAACCTTGCCCGGAGGGTCTTCATCACGCTGGATGGCTCCTCCTGTCTCCAGGGAAGGAGTGGGTGAAGTGAGGTAGGGTGCAGGGGCGGTCACCACAGCACCCTGCACAGCACAGCCTCTATGCTCACCTCACACTGCCAGCCCCCACCTGGGCAGATCTGCTACCTTCCCTCTCTGCTGTCTCCCCCCCCCCACGTGCAGGTTACTTGCCCTCTCTGAGAACCTTCCTCAACTGTAAACAGAGGAGATATCCTCCCTTGGCCATAGCTGTGAGTGCTCAGTGCAGTCATACAAGAGGCTCACAGACAGTAAACAGACATCACCATGACACTGCTCTGCAATCTGGAATTTGTACAACCACTGATGCCACTGATGCCAATACCGTCTCTGTGGAACTCCTGTTCATGAAACCCCATGTGCTGATCCATGTCTGTCCCCCAGACAGAAGGAACTCCACCTACCCATTGGGAACTTCCTGTGTTCTTCTTGGCTGGGTCACTTCCTCGACCTCAATCCTGCCTTCTAAGCAAGGAGCCCTCACCAGGCTTCTCCCAGTAACACTCTCCTTACTTACTGGAATTAGAGGAGAGGAGACACTGGATAGTAAGTCCCTTGTAGGCAGGA
>NW_023414016.1:0-1188 GCF_903995425.1 Onychomys torridus | reverse complement strand
CTTCACCTCACTTTCTCACTGGACAGATCTGCCAAATTGAAAATTAACAGAGAAATAAAGGACAAACTGATGTTATGACTCAAATGGTCTTAATCAATATCTACATAATGTTCCATCCTTAACAAAAAAGAATATACCTTCTTCTCAGCAGCCCATGGAAGGCTTCTCTAAAATTGATGACATACTTGCCCACAAAGCAAATCTTAACAGACACAAAACAACTGGATAACCTCGATGTTCTGTCAGACCACAGTGGTTTAAGTCAGATTCAACAACAACAAAAACTGAGAAATCCTTTACAATCTCATGGAAACTGAATTAATGCTCAACTTGAATCACAAATGGGTTAAGGGAATATAAAGAAAAAAATAAATTACAAACTTCTTAGTAATTTATTAAAATGAATACACCACATACACAAACTTATGGAGCACAATAAAAGCAGTGCTAAGAGGGAAATTCAAAGCACCAAATGCACACATAAAGAAGTCTGAGAAATCTCACACTAGTGACTTAACAACATACCTGAAAGCTCTAGAAAAAGAAGAAACAGAGTCTCCAGGAATTTAGCAAAATGAGAGCTGAAATTGAAAAAAGAACAGAAACAAAGAGAACAATAGAAAATTAATGAAACAAAGAGTTGGTTCTTTGTGAAAAATCCACAAAATAGACAAAGCCCTTTCCAAAACTAACCAAAAGACAAATTAACAAAATCAAAAAGAAAAGATGGTCATCACAACAGACAATGAGGAAATCCAGAGAATCATCAGGTCATACTTCAAAAAACCTCTGCTCCACAAAACTGGAAAGTCTAAAAGAAATGGATAATTTTCTGGATAGGAACCACATACCTAAGTGAAATCAAGACCAGAGAAACTATTACATAACCCCTATGAAATAGAGTCAGTCATTAAAAGTCTCCAAAAAAAATGCTGAGGACAAGTTTCTTTCACTGTAGAATTCCACCAGATCTTCAAAGAAGAGGTATTACCAATACTCTTTAAATTGTCCCACACAATAGACGCAGAAGGAACATTACCAAACTCCTTCTGTGAGGGTACAATTACCCTGATTGGTAAACCAAACAAAGATGCAGCAAAGAAAGATAGCGACACACCTATCACCCTCACGGAAATTGATGTAAAAATACTTAATAAAATAGTGACAAACAAGGACTCCAAGAACACA
>NW_023414015.1:0-25000 GCF_903995425.1 Onychomys torridus | reverse complement strand
AGTTGTATATAGAAAGTTAAAATTACACAAGTTGTGCATCACACTTTTTAGAGAAATAAAAAAATGCTTAAACATGTATTTTAGAATTATTTATTTAATCAAAGCATGTACTAAACTTTTTTTCCAATTTTCGTTTATAACATAAAATGTACATTAAAGTAGAATTTTTGTGACACACATATATACAATATACTTATTTCCCAAATAATAATTATTTTTGAGTAAAATTATAAATAACATAAAAATTGGAATGAATACCTTGAATTTTATTTAATTTTTATAGTATATTTGTAATCACAAGATAGTAATGACTGTCATTGACAATTAATCCAGAAACTACAATGAATTTTAAAAATTTATTGATTTATTTATTCAGTTTTTTGGTGGTTTAGTCTCAATATATAATTATACATAGTAAAATATTATTTGAAGACTCTTTGGAAAAATTACATTTACTAGATATCAAATTAGAGATTGGCATCTGCGTTGGTGTTATAGTGGTGAGCATAGTTGCCTTCCAAATTAGAGAGTGGCATTGATACTTTGCAAGGAAACTCTGAAAGGAAATAATTAATGAAAACTCCATTATGTTGACCATTTTTAAATGGAAAGCTGCACATTCATCATAATATTATCAGCACAAATTAGAGTTGATAGTTTTTTTTAAAAAGTGTGTGTGTGTGTGTGCATGTGTGTGTGTGTTGATTAATTAGAAAATAACGGGTAGTGGATCTGAAAAGATGTAGCAGCAATGTGTATTTGATTCAAATCTACAGAAGAAAATAGTCAAGAAATGACATTTAATAATCAATAAAGTTATATAGACAACAAAATTTGAGGAATCCTTACATCAGGAGGTAATATTTCTAATGGTCATTTTTTTTTTACACATCCATTTAATGCAGCAAAAGAAACCAGTCCTAGTAAAGAATTATGGGACTTTTATGTGGCAGTGAATGCATCAAATCTAATTACAATAAAAAAAAATATATGAGACATCATCAACAATGGTAAATAACTGTGCTTTATTACTAGAAAATATTGATCAGAAATAACAGAAAAATCACAAAACATCTTGATGTCCATTTCCATTACTTAAAAACTGAAATTAAAATTAATGAGTAAATGAATCACATTTTCACTTGGTATATCCTATTTTTCACAGACCCTTGTTCTCAATGAAGATCTTGATATGGTGAGTTGATATTGAATAAAAATATTTTTCTATTGAAATTAGCATAGTTTACAAAGAAACAAATATGTAATTTAATTAAAAACTACAGTTGGAGATATATGATCAAAATAGGTTTTTGAAAACTTTTAAAATAGCAACAAATGAAGAAACAACTTTCAAATTTTGGTATACTATAAATAGTGACTGAAATTATTTTTTTTAAATATATCCCTATGTGTTTTATAGTCTGTAGAGTTGTTTAGTATTTTTTATTTATTATGTATGGGATTCAAACAGAAAGAGAAATAATCATTTCTTTTCCAGGCAATGTGAATAAATATAGAGAAGCAATGAATCATTAAATATTATGAACATATATGCCTAACTGTTGAATATGCTACACTGACTTGACTTAACAATTCCCAATCTAAAGGGGATTTGAATCTGTCAAACTTTCATATATATTGTTCTATAGTAGTTTTTATTTACATGTAAATATAACTCTATTACTTGATAAAATAGGACTCCTGATCTGTATAATGCTTAGAATCATGCAAATGTTAAATCCACTCACTTATCTTTTTTTTTTTTTGGTTTTTCGAGACAGGGTTTCTCTGTGTAGCATTGTGCCTTTCCTGGAGCTCACTGTGTAGACCAGGCTGGCCTCAAACTCATAGAGATCTGCCTGCCTCTGCCTCCGGAGTGCTGAGATTAAAGGTGTGCACCACCACCGCCCAGCTTTCACTTATCTTTAATCTAGTTCCTATTATCAAATTTATGCTTAAGAATTCCATCATTCTGCACCACATCTCTGAAACATCCTTTTCTATATGTTCTATAAAACTCACTTTATTCACATTTAATATATATTCTTTTTTTAATGAATGTCTATTTAAAAATTTTTAAAAGATTTATTTATTTATTATTATTATGTATACAGTATATACGACTGCAGGCCACAAGAGGGCACCAGATCTCATTATAGATAGTTGTGAACCACCATGTGGATACTGGGAATTGAATTCAGGACCTCTAGAAGTGCAGTCAGTGATCTTAACTTCTGAACCATATCTCATTTAGTCAGTGCTCTTAATCTCTAAGCCATCTCTCCAGTCCCTAACATTTAATATATTTTCATTGATGTTTCAACTTTCACAGTTTTCAAGATTGAGATGACTTCCTACATATTTGTTTGTGGCATCTAATTCACAGATGTGAAGGTGGGCCAATATTTCCTTCCCATTGTGGATTCACCTCTCCTGTGGTGTTCAGATACTTCACACTGTTCTTTCTTCAAGTTTCTTCCCTTGCCCTGCTTGGTACAATTTTTTTTGCTCTGTGAATCAATGAATAAATTTCATGTACTGGCATAAAATTTTGGAAAATTTACTGCATTATTTAGATCTTCAGAATGGGACTCTGTAGTTGGAGACCTTGTCTCTAGCCCCTGCCAAGCCCTGTTAGTCCAACAACCCACTTATAAAATAAACACACAGATATTTATATTATTTAAACTGTTTGGCCATTAACCCAGGCCTACCATTGTCTAGCTCTTACTCTTCTATTTAGTCCATTTCTATTAATCTATAGTTTGCCATGTGGCTTGTGGCTTACCAATACCTTATATGTTTCTTGTCATGGCAGCATCTGGCTGTGTCTCCCACTCTGCCTTCCTGTTCCCCAAATTATCTTCTCTGCTTGTCCTGCCTATAAGTGCTGCCTGGCTACTGGCCAATCAGAATTTTATTTACACAGAGCAATATCCAGATCACTTCCCCTTTTCTTTTTTTAAGGAAGGTTTTAACAAAGTAAAATTACATATAACAAAGCAATTATCAAGCAAGAATTACAGTTACAATATTAAAGAAGATACCGTATCAATCTTATTTTTGTGAGTCAAAGGTTTTATATCTAACTTATCTTTTATCATAACTGAGCACATTATAACTATCTAGTCTTCAACCACATCAAACACCTCAGAAGGATATAATGTTACCTGAGAAACAGGAGAAGGATGCAAGAAACTTTCGGGAGTCTTGCAGGGTGGACAGAGACTGCTGGCAGTCTGGAAAGTCACCTAATGTTCCTTTGTAATGTTGGGGCATCTGTCTTTAGCCCATAGGGCTACCCAGTCTCTCAGTCACTTCTCTCTGTGTCCTGTAGAAAGTCTGGCAGTTTCCTCTGTGAAGAAGGAACCTGAAGGACCATTTTGTCAAGCAAAGTTCAGTGGTCACCTTTCTATGGGTCCTACACGTCCAGTCAATCAAGCAGTCCAGGCAAGAACAGTTTCTTGCCCAAATGGCTATTTTTGTCATAGTGAAGATAAACTCCATATAAAGTGTCTTTGATGCCCATTCTCCTCTCTGAAGTAAATTGGTGCTGCCAGGAGCAGACATATCTCACTGTCCAGAAAGTCTAAATTTTAAAAATATTTCAAATGCCATATTTACATTTAAATTTAAATGTACATCTTTGAAGTATTTGAAGATTACCTGTCTATCTGAAATATATCTATGTATACCTAGAAAACTTAACATGACTATAAGTTTGACTATCATAGAAAACTAATTGTTCTGTATTTCTTAATTATCCATTACAATCTAAATGAGTTATATAAATATAATACCTCAAATGAGAGTAGAAATACATACACAGTGTAACGAAATTAAGTTTAAACTTGTGTCAATAAACTAAAATCTATACCAATGTAAAATATTTCAAACAAGTTGTTGCTCTTTAAAAGTAAATTTATTAGTCTACCTTTTCATCCTATTATATCTATATCATGTACCTTTTTTTTTCCTTAAGAAAGAGATCGTATTTATAATCAACATGATTTAAATAAAAACATTGGTTTTTCTCTGTCCCACACTAGAGGGCCCTTCTGATTTGGGACATAAGAATCTCCTCACCTTTTTTTTGTCAATCATTATGTCTGGGTGTAGAGAAGGAATGAGCCAATTCCATCTCCAAAGCCTGTTTGATATATTTGGGAATTTGGGTGTAGTTTCTCTTACTACTTCCTACTGGAGGGGGGCATTGTATCTTATGGGGACACAAAGAAAATTTTAGGATTATGGAGTAGTCCATGAGGGTATATCTTCTGAGCTTGAAGATATTGGTTGGCTTGAAACCATTTTGGATATTGGATCATCTTGGCCATGGTGTCATCGGAGAACTTTCTGGGGGTTTTGGCTGGTCAAATCTTATATATCTTAATCTGGAACAAATACATAGCCTCTGGCTTTCTGTGGAAACAAAAGCAGAGACTCTTTTCCAAAGCATCATATCCTTAGATCCAAATTTTGAAGTCAAGGTACTTGTAAAATTTATATATTTGTTTAACTCAACAGCTTTTATGATCTAATCTTTTTTTTTGTAGTTAAAAATCCCAAAGACAACACAAACCACATTCTCTGTGTAATATCCATCCATCTTTGTAAGACTAAAACACCTCTGTGGCTGCTGGCTCCACCCACCTCAGCTTCCCAAAGTGGTGGTGGTACAGTTTACCATCAACTCTGGGTCTGGAGCTATGTGTACCATCTACTATCAGAAGCAGTTCTATCAAAGCAGCGTGTAGCCCAGAGACCACTTATTTTAAATAGTAGCAAAGGCTAAATCCACCATGTAGCATGATGTGTCAGTTGTAGATGCCTCCTTTCGCCTTACTGGTGGTCAAATGCACATGCCAGGAACCCAGTAGCTCAAACCGGCAGGCTGCCACCAACTTGAAAGAGAAAACTTGGAAGCTGATTTTAGCTCCATTTTAGAATCTTTTTTCTCAGGTTTTAGGTGGAAATTCTTGCCCCATGTTGGGCACCATTTGTAGTTGGAGACCTTCTCTCCAGACCCCGCCAAGCCCTGTTAGTCCACTTATGAAATAAACAGCTTCCTTGCCATGGCAGTGGCTAGCAGTGTCTCCCCCTCTGCCTTCTTGTTCTGCTGTGGGACGTTCTGTATGTCAAATGTGTTGATCTGATTGGTTAACATAAATAAAGTCCTGATAGGCCAGTAGCCAGGCAGGAAGGATAGGGTAGATGGGACAAGGAGGAGGAGAATTCTGGAAAGTGGAGTCTGGGGCAGGGAGATATTGCCAGCTGCAACCATGACAAGAAAGAGATAAGGTAATGGTAAGCCACAAGCCATGTGGCAAAACATAGATTAATAGAAATGGGCTAAATATAAGAGTAAGAACTAGACAATGGTAGGCCTGAGCTAATGGCCAAGCAGTTTAAATAATATAAATGTCTGTGTGTTTATTTTACAAATGGGTTCTTGGACTAACAGGGCTTTGTGGCACCTGGAGAGAAGCTCTCAAACTACACTATTCCAAAAGTATCTTCTCTGCTTGTCCCACCTATTCTTCCTGCCTGGCTATTGCCCAATCATAATTTTATTTATACAGGGTTATATCCATAGCAGGACTCATTTCCTGTATGAATATGTGTATAGAGTATGTGAATTGCAATGATCGTACAGTCTTTGTGGGCATCTATATCAAGGTGTTTGTGTGCAGTCCAAGCATAAAATCTGGGTTTGAGTTTTTCATATCAAACTTCATCTGGGTGGTAGGCATCAAAATGAGATTGTCAAGCTCATGAATCCAAAGCTTTGCTGGATTTTTCCTTTTTCTTTTTATTATAGTTATTGATATATTTGTGTTTTAATTTTACACATCAGTCATGGGTTCCCCTGTCCTCCCCCCTCCTGCCCCTACCCCTACCTTCCCCCATCCCTTCCCCTCCATTCCTATCTCTTCCAGGGCCAAGACTCCCCTGGGGATTCAATTCAACCTGGTGGATTCAGTACAGGCAGGTCCAGTCCCCTCTTTCCTGGCTGAGTAAGTGCCCCAGAATAATCCCAAGGTTCCAAACAGCCAGCTCATGAACTAAGGGCCCGGTCCCAAGGACTGGATGCATTCCAAACAGTTCAAGCTATTCAATTGTCTCACTTATCCAGAGGGCCTGATTCAGCTGCAGGTTCCACAGCTGTTAGTTCATAATTCATATGCTTCCATTTGTTTGGCTATTTTTCCCTGTGCTTTTTGCAATCTTGGTCTCAACAATTCATGCTCTTACAGTCCCTCCTCCTTCTCCACAGCTGGATACCTGGAGCTCCACCTGTGGCCTGGATGAGGATCTCTGCATCCACTTCCATCAGTTATTGGATGAGAGTTCCAGCACGACTGTTAGGGTGTTTGGCCATCTGATCACCAGACTAAGTCAGATCAGGCTTTCTGTTGACCATTGCCAGCAGTCTACAGAGGATGTATCATTGTGGATTTCTGGGGACCTTTCCAGCACTCTGCCTATTCCTGTTCTCATGTGGTCTTCATTTATCATGGTCTGTTATTCCTTCTTCTCCCTTTTTGTTCTTGATCCAGCTGGGATCTCCTGTTCCCCTAAGCTTTCTTTCCCTCAAATCTTGTCCTTAATTACTCCCACTGTCATCCAGGTTGTTCATGTAGATCTCATCCATTTCTCTGTCATTGGGTGATTCCTGTGTCTTTCCTAGGGTCCTGTTTTCTAGGTAGCCTCCCTGGAGTTGTGTAGCAGTCTAGTCATCTTTGTTTTACATCCAGTATCATCCTATGAGTGAGGAAATACCATGTTTGTCCTTCTGAGTCTGAGTTACCTCACTCATGATGATTTTTTTCTAGATCTATCCATTTGCCTGAAAACCTCATGATTTCATTGCTTTTCTCTGTTGAGTAGTACTCCATTTTGTATATGTACCATATTTTCTTTGTCCATTCTTCAGTTGAAGGGCATCTAGGATGTGTACAGGTTCTGGCTATTACAAATAATGCTGATATGAACATAGCTGAGTAAATGCCCTTGTGGTAAGATTGAGCATTCCTTGGGTATATGCCCAAGAGTGCTATAGCTGGGTCTTGGGGGATATGGATTCCCAATTTTCTAAGGAAGCACCATATTGACTTCCAAAGTGGCTGTACAAGCTTGCATTCCCACCAGCAGTGGAGGAGAGTTCCCCTTGCTCCACATCCTCTCCAGCATAAGCTGTCTTCCATGCTTTTGATCTTAGCCATTCTGACAGGTGTAAGGTGGTATCTCAGAGTCATTTTGATTTGCATTTCCCTGAGAATTTGGGATGTTGAGCAATTCCTTAAATGTCTTTCAGCCATTTGAACTTCCTCTGTGGAGAATGCTCTGTTTAGTTCTATAGTCCATTTCTTAATTGGACTGTGGGGTATTTTGATGTCTAATTCCTTGAGTTCTTTATATAAAGAACTGGATATCAGCCCTCTGTCGGATATAGGGTTGTTGAAGACCTTTTCCAATTATGTAGGCTGTCGCTTTGTCTTGTTGACTGTGTCTTTTGCTCTACAAAAGCTTCTCAGTTTCAACAGGTCCCATGGATTGATTGTTTCTCTCAGTTTCTGTGCTACTGGTATTATATTTGGAAAGTGATCTCCAGTGCCAATGCATTCAAGAGTACTTCCTACTTTCTCTTCTATCAGGTTCAGGGTAACTGGATTTGTGTTGAGGTCTTTGATCCACTTGGACTTAAACTTTGTGCACAGTGACAGATATGGATCTATTTGCATCCTTCTACACATTGACATCCAGTTATGCCGACACCATTTGTTGAAGATGCTTTCTTTTTTTCTATTGTACATTTTTGTCTTCTCTGTCAAAAATTATATGTTCATTGTTGTGTGGGTTAATGTCACGGTCTTCAATTCAATTCCATTGGTCCACATGTCAGTTTTCTCTGCCCTTCCCCAAGGTGCTGCTCACAGCTGTGGACTGCTAAAGTGTGAAGGCTGCTACCAGAGTCCAGGATGTTTTTGCTGCTGCTAAGCTGCTGGTCCTTGCCCTCATCATCCTGCTATGGTTCATCCAGATGGGAAAGGGTGAGTGACTTGAAATGTGACACCTAATATATGTGTTATCTACCCCCAGTCCCACCCTTCCAGTGCAATGAGGAGTCGGCCTGGTCTTCCTTGGCTACCTTACCAGGGACCTTGAATTGGCCCCAGGGAAAGGTGAATGGCAGAAGAAACTGTGAGCTCCAGAATGTATCCAAAGCCCTGTCCCTAGCTAAGGTCAGGAGTCTATGAAGCTTCTCGGGAGTCCCAAGTGTCTGCCCATCTGTGGCATTCATCTATAATCCTTGCACTAGGGAACAGAGCCAAGTGGATCTCTATGAGTTTGAGTCCATGCTGGTCTACAGAGAGAGATCCAGGAGAGGCAGCATAACATCACAGAGAAACCCTGTCTTGAAAAACAAACAAACAAAGGAATCCAAAGCTTTAGACACTGGCCAGTCTGGTTGGTCTTATGTCATGTTTTAATTCAAACAAATTTTCTGACTTACTCAGCCATGCACAATATTAGCTGTGCTTCAATATGTACATGGAAATGTGTGTGTGTGTGTGTGTGTGTGTGTGTGTGTGTTGAGTGTGAAATTTATATCAAATGAACTTCCAAACATGAAATGGCTAATTTATAAAGAGTTCAAATCAAAATATAAGTCAAAGGCTTAGAGCCTAGCACTAATTGAATAAAGGCATCTGATTTAATCCAACAAAACAGAATTTGTGTTCCATAATTGCATGCTGAAAGATCTTGTAGCCATGACAATTAAACAGATTGGGGTAAAATATTCAGAATATGAGTCATTGGTTATACCTAGGGTCTAATATCTCCCAAGTAATGGGCTCTGGCCCGCGATTACAGAACCTGACATGAAGACATTCCTGCAGAATTGGCCTCAAATCCATTAGAAAACTATAGTTTTCTATGATAAAATTCAAATATTCAAATCTGAGCACATCTTGTTGGGGGCAACTGTAATAGCACTCAGGATCAAGTGCTAAGTAAGACCATTGATTTCCTTTCTACTCTTAAGTAATGTTTTATACCATCTAGTATGATGTTACCTAGCAATACTTGGGTGTCTATCAACTTTCTTCATTAATAATTAGTTTGGGTTCAATATGTACTTACCTTCCTTCCCACAGACACCCCTGCTTCAGCATAAAATTTCAGCAGATCTTTATCTACTATACTCTCTTATCTGTTGTGAACTACTATGTCTATTAACTGAATGAATTTTGTAGATTAATGATGGTAGATTTTCTTAACTATTCGTCATACATACCATATTTTGATTAATTTATCAATGGACAACTCATTTCCCCTCTCATGTTGCTAATTCAACACTCTAACCCTTCATTTTATTTTCTAATGCTAACTTTTTCCTTTGTCTACTGTTCCCTATTCTGTAATCTACTTATCCATGGTGGCACTTTCTGGACCAGGCTCATTTTAACTACAGATTAAAAATGCAACATAAAAATATTGAAAGCTAGTTTCTAAAAATGAGAACTTTATCCATTTGAAAAAAAATTAATTAGAGTATGGTAGAGTAGAGCTCACAAGTCTGTAATCAGGGACTCAATATTCCTATTTGGGTTTTTTCCAATAACAATTGGAAATGAAATTTTCAATTTTATATGTCAATGATTATTATCAGTCTTCTGAAGCCATCAATCTTAAATGCTGTTTTAAATTACTTGTCATTTGTTAAGAGGGTACTAACTAATGGGCATTTGACTAAACATACCTTATAATCTTGACTTAGCCCACAAGACATTGAGTAACAAAGAAATTTCTTAATGACCCTAACACCTCCCCCACTCTGATCCCAATTCCTCATCATGGTCTGGATATTCTTATATTTACAAATTCTCTAGAAAACCTGATACATATCTCACCATTTTTCTAAGAGGCATGTCAAAAGTTGTTCTCTGTGTCAACTTTCTAAGCTTAAGTTCAGCTACATGGAAGAATGAAGTGTGGATTCTCACTATCTTTGCTTATGAACTTTAAGGAATCTTATGAGTACCAGGCTATTAGATATCACACCAGCCAAGTCATGAGGTCAGTTACAAATAAGTGAGTTTTTCCAACATCTAATCTAGTACAGAGAGTGAAGGTTTAAGGTTTTTAGTTAGAGTTGTACACATGGAAATTCTCCATGTATACAAGGTCCAATTGGAAAAAAAAAGTTCATATTAGTTAGTGAAGCACATCTAACATCACCTTGTGCATAAAGTAAATGTGTGAGTTTCCCTTGGACAAAGATAGTTTAATATTTCTCTTGTAGAAGCAGGTAATGTCTAATGTCACATTGCAGAGGAAGGAAAGGGCTGAGGATCCCTCTGACCCACATATAGATGGAAGATGACTTAATTCAAAAAGAAGTTTATGATGACTCTTTTGTATAGGGAGTTCTGCAACTCTATTGTCAGGGTGGAAAGTTGTGAGACTAGCTTGGGCAAGGCAATATTTCTGAATCTCTTTAATCTGGGGAGAAAATTGTCTAGCCACATTTATCAGATGTGGAGATGCAATTCACCTTTGACATCAGGTGAAAGGCTTACATGAACTTGGTTAGTGGGAGAAGATGTTGCCTCTGCCTCATTAAATTCTCAATGTGCCTCACAGTTATAGATATGCATACCTTGAAGCAAATCTTTGGGATTCCTGAAAGTAATCAGAATTCTCTTCCAGAAGGATGCTGCTACTCAGAGCAATGATGCTTCCACAAGAATTTGGTTGGCTCTACAGATGAAACAGATAATTTTCATGTACTTTTAATACCTTCTATGCTGATTAATACAATTCTCTTTTAAACTCTATGTCATCTTCCTTGTTACATAGACCAGGATGTTGTGTGGTCCAAAATGGAGCAGATGTTGAAGTGGCTGACTTGGTCTGCTGGGTAGGTTCTATTGTCCAATCATAAGTCACCATACAAAGCAAGGTCAGCTAAAGAGATCATAGGGGTAGAAATGAAGGTAGAATTTTGAAGAGATGTGTATCTGAACCGCCTCCATGGCCAAAAAGAACAATTTGGAGTTTTCAATTATCAGAGAATTATGCCCAAATCTACCAAAGAAAATATAGAAAATTGAAAGCACTCTTATTTGCAAGAGACATCATAGGTTCCCTAACCCACTTGGTAGTCAGGAAGCATCCAATATTTTTTTCTACAGAGAAAGGGAGTATAAGGCTCCTTTCATCTCAGTCCCTGTCACTTAGTAGGAAAATGATTTTGACCCAATTGAAAGAATGGACAAATAGGAGTGCCATTTAAGACAAAATAAAAATACCAAATCCTTGGGCCAAAGGACAAAAGTCAGAGACAGCCTTTGTTCTAAATTATGGGTCTGACATCTTATCTAACTTTTGCCAGAAATAAATTTAATGTATTTTGCTACTTTTGTCTTTAAATATCAGCCTACATGTAGGTCTGTGTATCACATGATTCCCTGGTGGGAGTGGAGGCCAGAGGAAGATATAGGATCCCCTGATACTGGAGTTACAAGTGATTCTGAGTCATATTATAGCTACTGAGGATTCAACCCAAGTCTCCAGGAAGAGCAGCCAGTGATAAAACCATTGACTCATCTCTCCAGCCACTTAACAACCTCAATTAGATGGTCTTATTTCTTGTCAGAATTTTCTTGACCCAAGGCATGGTGATTGAAAGGCATCTTCTGAGGTCTTTTTTGTGATGCTGGTACCTATTTTAGTTTATTTTTTTTTTTTAGAATTCATATATAGGGCCTCTTTTTCCTGAAGGGAATTTGGTGAGTTCACTTCCCATGATGATAAGCCTGTGAGTGACCTGTGTTTAGAACTGGACAATTGTTTCTTCTACATTCATGCAAGAAACAGGATTCCTGTTGTCAACTTCCAAGCTTGCTAGCTTTGTATCTGGTTTAAGGTTATTGGTCAGTGCCCTTTGAGTATATCTGGAATACTGGTGATCCCAAATGGTAGAAGGAAATGGCTTAGATCCCTTTTGTTTTAGTTGTGCAGATTTTGAACATCCCTGGACTGAGTTAGCTTTCCTAGCTTTCCTTTCAGGACTAATGAAATGGGTATGATGTCCTTGATAATTTGAAAAACAAATGAGGCGCTGTTCAGGAGAGGGGATATTTCTGCATTTGCCTTCCAGATACTTGGAAGATATCTGCAATTCTTGGGCAGATGCAGAAGTGACCTTATCCACTGAAACAGATATTTATGTTCTCAAAACCTGTTTGGTAGATGGGGCCGGTTTCAGAGATATTTGAGTAGACAGGGAATTTACCAATCCAAGTTGATCAAAGAAAAATGGTCCAGTTGGTACTGCATAATTTCCTGTGATCTTTGGTTTGGTATCCCCAGCACGAGATCCTGAAGACCTTGCTGCAAGTCCACTGCAGAGTGGGCAGCAGCCCACACACTCTTCCAACAGGAGAGACAGATCCAGGCTCCTTCTCTCCTTCTCTGATCTGGGCACAAAAATAATGCAGGTCTTTTTCTGATGACTGGGTGGAAAACAGATATTCTGTGATCCCTGCTCAGTGTGTTTCTCATGATCTCTGGGACCTCCAATGTGAGTGGTCCTTTTCCTTTCTTGTCCTGTCTCAGCTCCTTGGTGTGGTCTGAGGTCACCTGACTGTAGTTCTCTCAGGACTGATATGATCAGACCAGTTCCCTCCACTATCAGAGTGAGGGGTTTTGACACCCTTGCAATTCTTGCCAGGCTTCTAGTCCACATGTGACTCTCTGCACCTCAACTTGGCTGGAGGTTGTAGCAGCCGCTGTTGAGGTCGCAAATCTTTGAGGACTTTGTTGATTTTCAAGTACTCAAGGCTTTTGGATGAAGTGTCAACCTCTTCCTGTGCTACTCGGTTACTGATAGGAGTCCTTGGTCTGAGAGACCATGGTCTGTGGTAAAAGAGCCACAGCCAAGCAGAAGCCTGCAGACCTCTCTTCACAGGACTATCAGGTGCTTTCTAAGGCAGCTGAGCACAGAAAACTGATTTACCTCTGGCAAAGGGCGTTGAAGGATGCTTCCCTTGGCAACTGGCATCATGCAGAGTTTAAGCACTAATGTCCCATGCACACAGAACACGAGTGGCAGTAGGCCTCAGGAAGTGACCAAAGTTCTAGCGGTGCCACCAGTGTTCTGATGGAACGTGGTGGTCGCGTGTGCTGCCTGACCTGGCTGTTGAAAGGGAGAGGCAGTGCATATAACCAAGTTCTGCGAATGAAGACAAATACTGTGGACTCTCCGTGTTATGGTCCAGCATACTAGCTAGTCTGGCACCCATTGATAGGGGCTGTGACAAGTAGCTAATGTAAAGAATGCAAAATGAACCAGGTGGGGCACACCTTTAATCTCATCACTTAGCAGGCAGAATCAGGCGGATCTCTGAGTTTAAGTCCAGACTGATCTGGAAAGGGAGCTCTAGGTAAGCCAGGACTACACGGAAAATCTCAAAAGTGAAATTAATAATAATAAAATAGTAAAATTATTCATGACAAGGTCTGCTTGGGATACTGTGCTCTCCCATGCTTCATGCTAAGGGTTGGCATCTACTTTATAAAGGCCTCATGCAAAGTGTTGGCATTGCTGCATAAAGGCTGTCCATGGGTTCTCACCAAGGCTGTTCGTGGATGCAGTGAATGTTAGTTTCTCTACGTCAACTAAGTGTGATTATAGAAAGAAGTCTTTCCATGTTTAATTCAACCAAGATATTAAAGTCACAATGTCTGTTTTAAAACACACGATGGCATGATAATCCTGATCAGACACTGGCTTTCTTGGGGAAAGTTTGATCAGAACATAAGTTATTATTATTCATGGTAAACATGATTATATGATGTTTACTTCACAGCTCCTTCATATGTCCAGCGTGTGGTGCTGTGTCCTTCTAAAATGTATAATGATAATGGGTAATGAGCAACTGCAGCAGGACAAAAGCCTCACTTTTCATAGCATGCAGTTTGAATCATTCCAGAGAACATGGACAGTTCTGTTTCTCTATCTGAGAAGATAACTCACAGTAAAACTAGTTCTTTGTAAAACCTGCAATAATAATCTGAAAAACAAGGGGACAAAAGCTGTAATACAGTGCTACCACATAACTTTCAGGAGCCTGACATTTACTAAAAAAGGCACCATGCTGTTCCCAGGAAAGACAGGCCATTCCCAAGGGAAACCCATGCACAGCTCAAACTTTTATTCTTCTGGATTTAATTTCATTGTGCTTTTGTTAAATTCATATGTTCACCACAAAATGATTACCCAAGAACAAGACCATCAAATTGAGGTTGGTGAGTGGCTGGATAGATGAATCAATGGTTTGAGCACTGGAGTTGTGTAGCAGTCTAGTCATCCTTTGTTTTACATGTAGTATCTACCTATGCGTGAGTACATACCATGTTTGCCTTTCTAAGTCTGGGTTAACTCGCTCAGGATGATTTTTTCTAGATACATCCATTTGCCTGCAAACCTCATGATGTCATTGTTTTTCTCTGCTGAGTAGTACTCCATTGTGTATAAGTACCACATTTTATTTATCCTTCCTTCAGTTGAAGGGCATCTAGGTTGTTTCCAGGTTCTGGCTATTAAAAATAATGCTGCTATGGACACAGCTGAGCATGTGCACTTGTGGTATGATTAAGCATTCCTTGGGTATATGCCCATGTGTGCTACAGCTGGGTCTTGGGGGAGATGGATTCCCAATTTTCTAAGGAAGCTCCATATTGATTTCCAAAGTGGCTGTACATGCTTGCATTCCCACCAGCACTGGAGGAGAGTTCCCCTTACTCCACATCCTCTCCAGCATAAGCTGTCTTCTGTGTTTTTGATCTTAGCCATTCTAACAGGTGTAAGGTGGTATCTCAAAGTCGTTTTGATCTGAATTTTTCTGATGATTATGGATATTGAGCAATTCCTTAAATGTCTTTTAGCCATTTGAGCTTCCTCTGTTGAGAATTCTCTGTTTAGCTCTATAGCCCATTTTTAATTGGACTGTTGGGCATTTTGATGTCTAATTTCTTGAGTTTGTTATATATTCTGGATATCAGCCCTCTGTCAGATGTGGAGTTGATGAAGAACTTTTCCCATTCTGTAAGCTGTTGCTTTGTGTTGTTGACTATGTTCTTTGCTCTACAAATGCTTCTCAGTTTCAAGAGGTTCCATTGATTAATTGTTTGTCTCAGTGTCTGTGCTACTGGTGTTATATTTAGGAAGTGACCTCTAGTGCCAATGTATTCAAGAGCACTTCCTACTTTCTCTTCTATCAGGTTCAGAGTAACTGGATTTATGTTGAGTTCTTCGATCCACTTGGACTTAAGTTTTGTGCATCGTGACAGATATGGAGCTATTTGCGGCCTTCTACATTTTGACATTCAGTAATGCCAGCACCATTTGTTGAAGATGCTTTCTTTTTTTCCATTGTACATTTTTGGCTTCTTTGTCAAAAATTGTATGTTCCTAGGTGTGTGATGCACACCTTTAATCCCAGCATTTTGGAGGCAGAGTCAGGTGGATCTCTGTGAGTTTGAGGCCAGCCTGGTCTATAGAGCGAGATCCAAGATGGGCAACAAAACATCACAGAGAAATCCTGCCTTGAAAAGTAAACAAACAAAAGGATATGAAACTATTCACAATAGACAGTCTTATTGATCTTATGTCACATTTTAAATCTAATAAATTTTCTGACTAAATTAGCCCTGCACAATATTGTCTGCACTTCTATATTTATGTGGAAAATTATATGTGTGTGTGTGTGTGTGTGTGTGTTGAGTGTGAAGTTCATATCAAATGAACTTCCAAACTTAAAAATGCTAATTTATAAAGATTTGAAATCAAAATATAAATCAATTGAAAGCTCAGTGCCTGAAACTAATGGAATAAAGCTATCTTATTTGATCCAACAAAACATGATGTGTGTTTCATAAACACATTATGAAAAATCATGTAACCATGACTATTAAAATGGGTGGGGTAAAAATATTCAAAACAAGAGTTATGGGTTGCACTTGGGTCTAATATCTTCCAAGTAATGAGCTCTAGCCCAGGATTACAGAACCTGACATGAAGATATTTCTATAGAACTAGCCTCAAATCCAATTAGAAAACTATACCTTTCTATGATAAAATTCAAATATTAGAAAACTAAGTGCATCCTATTGAGGGTGAGTGTAGTAGCACACGGGAGCAAATACTAAGTAAGACTACTGGTTTTCTTTTTACTTGTAAGTGATGTTTTACATGTTCTAGTATGATATTTTCTAGCAATCCCATGGGTGTCCATCAACGCTCTTCAATTATGATTAGTTTGGGGTCAATATGTACTTACCTTTCTTCCCACAGATATCCCACTTCTGCATGAATTTTCAGTATATCTTTACTAAATTTTCTTATCTGTTGCGAACTACTATGTCCATCAACTGAGTGAGTTTTGTGGTTTAATGATGTAGATTTTCTTAACTATCCCTCATACAGTTCATATTTTGGTTATTTTATCAATGAACAGCTCATTTCCCCTCTCACATTGCTAATTCAACACTCTAACCCTGTATTTTTTTCTAATGCCATTTTTTTTAAATCTACTGTTCCCTATTAGTTAAGCTACTTACTCACAGTGGGCAGTTCCTTGACCAGTCTCATTTTAACTCCAGATTAAATATGAAAAATAAAAATATTGAAAGTGAGTATCTACCCATGAGAACTTTATCTATGAAAAAACTATACTAAAAGTAGCTCCCAAGTCCATAGTCAAGGACTCAATATTCTTATTTGGGTTTTGCCCAATGACAATTGCAAACAAAAGTTTTAACTTGATATGACAAGGATTATTATCATTCTTCTGGGTCCATCAATCCTAACTGCTATTTTAAATTATCTGTCAGTTGTTAAGAGGGTACAAACTCAAAGGCATTTGACTAAATATAGCTGATAATCTTGACTCAGCCCACAAGTAATAATGAAATTTCGACTAATGGAATATTTAGATAACCTTCTGCACTGACAGCTGTGCACAGCCAGAAAACCCAGCTCAAGCCTCCCTGTAATTCTTGTCATTAGCAACATCTGACCAGGACCATCCCCAAAGGAAAAATGTATCTTATTAGGGATACCTCTGTACTCTCTCAGAAGAGACTTAAGTATCCAAGACCAAATGAATCAAACCTATCTGCTAGGTCAGGCAGATAGCTTTATTTCTTGTGCAATCTATTATGAGAAATCCTTTACTACAGCCTTAATAACATTATAGACTTCTAACTTCTTACCTACTCACCTCTAGGAATGTGGACTGAGCACTTAGATCCCCTTCTTGATATTCTAACTGATCACTTGCTCTAAATTGTACTCCTCCATTGCCACTCCTGTTTGGGGTTGTAAAAGAACACCTGGCAGTCACTGCCTGAGGAAAAGTCTTACCTGCCTTGAATACCACATAGAAATCCAAGCTTGATGACCTTACTTGACCAGAGGATTGCTATGACTTGGGTTTATATCTGAGCACCTCAGAGACTGAGGGGAAACTGAGGTATAAGGAGAAAGAAGAGAGGATATTGAGGATTTTGACTGGAGAGGATTTTGACTACAGAACTTGAGGATAAGATGGAAGATGAGGAAGATCATGATGGCAAAGGACTAGATGGTTAAGAATGAGATGAGAGGACCTAGATGAAGAAGAATTAAGATGAGAGAATTAATATAAAGCTTAGAGGAGACAGCAGGTAAGGATAGAGAAAAATAGGCAAGAAAGGAACTAGGCTTGAGGACAAAACTGTAGCTGTATAAATAAAAAAATTTATCCTAGAGGAATAAAGTAGATGGACAGAGAGCTTGGTATACTTAGATTCTTTTCCTGAAAATAATTCTCACCATTTGTAGTTTCTCTGGCTGGGCCTTCAAGAAGTATATTACTAATGATGTTCCTATAAAAATAAGACCCTTGACCTCAAACTAGCAACCTAAACTCTACAAAAAACATAGAGACCAAAATCTTAAAAGGTAACATCCCCAAATTTGAGATAATATGCAGTATTTATCTTTCTGATTTAATTCACTTAGAATATTTTTTCAGTCCCATTATTTACCTAGAATATGTATAATATCAAAAACAAATGGATGAATTTCTTAGCATATAACCTAATAAAAATAAATCAAATGACATAAAGAATTTATCATGTCAGCTGTTCTGAAATTGAATGGAAGGTACAATAAAAAAACTCAACTTAAGAAAGCCAGATGGATTCAGAACAGAATACCACAAGATTAGTGGAGAAAAATTAACACCAATACATTTCCAATTATATGACAAAATGGAAAATATCAATTTCATGAACACCTCAAAATATTTATCTACTAGGATCAAGGATCCTTCATCCAAGAGATGCTAATGGGAATCAACATAAATAAATCAATACATGTAATACATTAGAGCAGACTATAAGAAAGAAAACTAATGATCTCATCATTAAAAGCAGAAAAGGCTTTTGACAAAATACAATATCCCTTCATTACAAAAATTCCACAGTAGGGACTTATCTACATTTAATAGATTAAGTTTATTGTAAGTATTTAGCAGTATAATCATTCTAAACAGAGAAAACTCAAAACAGTTTTATAATTGGGAAAATAAAGAATGCTCCCTCTCTGTATAACTGTTCTATGTTCTGCTTGAAGAATTAAATGTCAGTCTATGATAATAAGAAGTTCAAGGGGATACATACAGGAAAGAAAGAAGTCATAGTATTCTCATTACACATAATATTTATTTTATACCAGAAATTTTAAATAAAGATACTTATGTTTTGTGCTAAGGTTGTTGTTAATCTCTGGTTCTTTTGTGTGGTATTATCAGCCTGGAAGTCATTAATTCCTTTATGTCTTACATATTTATGTGGTGCAGAAATACATGAAAATATAAAATAATATATCTTCTTGAGGAATTAACAGACAACCTTGGTGTTATTTGTCCCTCAAACTTCCTTAACCATTTCTACCAACATTTCTTCCATTATAACAGAAGAACCATCCTGAATTTTTGTTTCCCAATAAATAGTGTCCCTATATCTCAAATCCCTAATCAAAGAGCTAAGGACACCTAATGAATGGTGTGACAAGGAAATGACCCTCTGTCATGGGTTATCCCCATTGCTGCTTGCCTAATGCTAAATGGTTACATCTGAAATGATATAATCATTAACAATGAAGCTGGACAAACATTTTGAAATTGTATATATATATATATATATATATTGAAAAAGTATATACATAAATATATAACAGTAACAATTATCAAATGGAGGTTATATTATTTATTTGGAGATATGAGAAGAGTTAGAGGAAAAGTGACTGTGAGAAGCTATAAATAAAATGATATAGTAATATTTAAATTAAATTTACATTTACAAAAATTGTGTATTTCACATATTAACTCTGAGTTCTGATATTTTGCTTTGAATAGAATACTACATTTCAGTATACTTTGAAAATATAAATTTTATCATGTAGGTCTTTATGAATTTTTGTTTTTTGTGACAGAGTTTTTCTATGTAACTCCCGAGGGTGTCCTGGAACTTGCACTGTAGTTTAGGCTGGCATCAGACTCCAACAGATTTACCTGCCTCTGCCTCTTGAGTGCTGGGACTAAATGTGCAACTGTTGCCCAGCTTGCTTTTTTGTGTGTTTTTAATTCCAAACATATTATAGATCTAAGCATATTTGGATAAAAACACAGATTATTATGCATTCTGGTCATTAGTCATATTCTGTATTTAAGTCAGTGAAGAGCACTTTAAGAAAAAGCCAGACTCTGATTCCCATTGTTGGGCCATCTAGAATGGTTCTATCAGATAGTTATGCTAGGACCAGGAGATACTGAGCCCAAGATTATGGTTTGCTTTGCTGACGATTAGTGTTACAGTGGAAAAACATATCCACCTTCATGTCACACAAGGCCACATTTGCTCTATTGGCACTATTTCTTTCCTAGACATAAAATTTGTTTTCTAATTTATTTCCTTTATTGAGACAGGGTCTGTAACCACATAGCCCTGATTGTCCTGAAATTGAATATGTAGATCAGGCTGGCCTCATAACAATAGAGATTAATCAGCCACTGGCTTCCAAATGCTGAGCTGAAAGGCCAGTCTTTTATAAATATAAGATACACTTAGGTATCTGAAGAAATAAAGTCCTAAAGAATTATTAGTGTGATTGTGGAGATGTTGAAACATTCTCTCCTAAGTTCCATAAAGCTCTGTGGACCTGACAGACATGTTTTTTCATGATCATTTTATAGTTTTCTCCTTGAATAACTACATCTTAATATACATTAATAAACATTAATCATAGAAAAACTCTTTATGATATTTTTATTTCTATCATTTTATCTTTTATGTGTTTGGAAAAGTGATTTTGATTGGATCTAAATTGATAATACAATTTCCAAGTGAACAGAATATTTTTAATAATGCCTAATAGTTTCATTTCATATTCTAAGAATTATGTTTATTGTTGTTGTTTGCAAGACATGCTTAAAGAAGATCTTTTCAAATTTTTCATATTATAAAATACAAGTTCATGAAATGACCTTGTCCATGTTCATCATTTTTGGATTTTGATTCCTTATGAAAGAAGTGCTGAAGATTTGTGTTTCCTCTTTTTGCTACTTCCCACATATTGGTATCATTTTATGTAAATGTTTCTATGTTACTTTTGTCAAATTCTACACAGTTAGACAGTAATAGCCCTTCATTTCTTCCAGCTCTGTTTTGTTATCCCATTCATGACTTGTTCCAAAAAGAGTGTACACATGATCCTTGCCAAAGAAAAATATCAGAACAGTTTGGATGTAATGTCCTTGGTGAATTACACATAAGGAAATTCTGGGCATGTAGATCAGACAATGAAGAGCCTGAATCATGTGCTGATAGAAATGATCTTTATGCAGCTCCCCAAAACTGGCATTCCTGATACAATAGATGAAGAAGTTCCAGCTTCTCCTCAGAAAACTCACTCTACATCATTTTCATCCAGATGCTGCAATTTCCATTCAAATACTCAAAATGACTCAAGCCACACTGAAGACAAACTATCCAAAGCATGTATACACTATTTCACCCAACCTTCAAAATCAGAGTGGAATCCAAGATTCAATATTGGACAAAAATGTAAGAAATTTGGGAGGAGTTACAGGAGATGTTCAGACCTCTTTAAAATTAATGTGGTTCATACTGGAGAAAAAATATGCAAATGTAAAATATGTGGAAAGATTTTTTCTAAGTTATCAGTACTTAAGGAGCATTACAAAATCCATATGATAAAAGAATCATACAAATATCCAGAGCATGACATGTTTCTTTCAAATAGAGCTCATTGTAAAATTCACAGTGAAAAGAATGCTTTCAAATGTACAGAGTGTGGTGAGTCTTATATCCATGGCTTTTCTGTTCATCATCCTCAGAGAACTGATGCTGGAGAAGAACCTTTCAAGTGTGAAACATGTGGCAATTCTTTCACTCAGAGTTCAACACTTCAATTTCATCAGAGGATACATTTTGGAGAGAAAACTCATACATTTAAAGAATGTGGCAATTCATTTAACAAGTCCACAAATTTTAAAGTTCATCAGAGGATCCATACTGGATATAAACCTTACAAATGTAATATATGTGACAAATTCTTTACTCAGAGTTCAACACTTCATGTTCATAAAAGAATACACACTGGATTGAAGCCTTACAAATGTATAGAATGTGGAAAGTCCTTTACCAGAGGCTCAACACTGAAAGTTCATCAAAGATTACACACTGGGGTGAAACCTAACAAATGTAATGCATGTGGAAAGTCCTTTAATGATAGCTCAAAACTTGAAGTTCATCAAAGATTACATATTGGAGAAAAACCTTACAAATACAATGTATGTGAAAAGGCCTTTGCCAAAGGATCAACACTTAAAGCTCATCAAAGATTACACACTGGAGAGAAACCTTATAAATGTTCAGATTATGGCAAGTCCTTTACTCGGAGATTAAAACTTCATGTTCATCAAAGAACACACACTGGAGAGAAACCTTACAAATGTTCAGATTGTGTCAAGTCCTTTACTCAGAGCTCAAACCTTCATGTTCATCAAAGATCACACACTGGAGAGAAACGTTATAAATGTTCAGATTGTGGCAACTCCTTTACTCAGAGCTCAAACCTTCATGTTCATCAAAGAATACATACAGGATTAAACCCTTAGAAATATAAAGAATGGGGCAAGTTCTTTAGGCATATCTCACATCTACAAAGGCATCCCAAAGTCCACACAGGAGGGAATCATTACAGATGTAAAATATGTGGCAAGTCCTTTACCAGCGTATCAATACTTCAAGTCCATCCAAGAATCCAAAATTGAGAAGAAAGTTAAAAATACTCTGATTTTTTTTTTGTTGTGAGCCTACCCTTTAACAGCTGAGCCATCTCTGAATATGACAGGCTTTTTGCACATGATTCACTTGTTCAAGGCCACTAAAGACCCATTGAAGGCAGAACCCTTACAATTGTAATGAATGTGTTATGTATTATGTCCTTTTCCCACAGATCATCTCTGCATAAAGTCAATAAAACCATACATTGGATAAAGCACATGGGAAAACTTTATCTAGGTTTTTAAATCTTGAAGATAATCACATAATCCATATTAGAGAGAAGCCATACAATATCAAGAATGTGGTAAGTGTTATGGAGTCCTCAAATATTCAAGCACAACAGAGTATCACTAATGGCAAGAAACTTAACACATGTATAGAATTTAAAAAGAAACTCTTTACAAGAAGCTAAAAACCTAGAAAATGTCAGACAATTCATGAAAGAAACAAATTCAATTGGTAATTATTACCACAGTACTCATGCAATAAAAGGATTCTCTATAATATGGGTAGTAGAAGGAAACCTTTGGCAAGTGTTAAATCCTTACTCAATGTCAGATGAGTGACATCAGAAAGCCATATGCTTGGTGTAATTTTAGAAATATTTTAGCAAGAAATAAAATTTATGTTCTATATAAATTCTTTAGGAATCAATCTACATATTGTTTCCTATTCAGGAATAGGAATTGGAATGAATCAAATGAAATTACTGTATATTTTATGGTATAATATTGATCTTAGACTGCTATAGCTTATATATAAACATTTTTGTTTGCTTATACTTGAGATTTTATAGAGTATATTTTCGATTATTTTGGAACTCTTAATTATTCCCCAATTTTTTTCTGTCAATAATTATAATAAAACTCATGTTCAATTTCTGCTGCTCTGGAATGTTGGATATTTATTTTATACTTTTATTCTATAATTAATGCCAATTACTTCATTACAGAAAATGTCCAAAACATTAATGAAAATACCATGCAGATTGTTTTAGGAAAAATATAACATATTCATTCATTGGAAGTATATATGGAGAAAAAAATAAGGCCTGAGTAGGTCTATAAGTTAACTAGAGCTATTTACATGTTCAGATCTAGATCAAAGGACCAAGACATAGACATATACAAAAAGGAAAAGAAGCTTACCCTCATCACTTGAGGCTTGAAACATTATAAATCCTCTTGTCAGCTTAGAAGATGTTAATAGTTAGGGAAACAAAACTCTCCACCATAATTTGCTCTTTTCAGATGTTTAGGCCTCAACAATTTAAGGCTAAAGACACAGAAAGTACTGAGATGAGTCAAATATGAGTGTGGACATAGCTTTAGATAGTACCTCTGCCTTTCTATTATCACTATGCAGTAAATATATTTGAATGTAGGTAGGTATTACTGACACAAAGCTTCTAAGGTGTTGTGGTTTCACCTCAGAGAACACAGACACCTGACCACAGCTTTTCTTTGGGTCCCAGTGTCATATCTGTCTGTATTTTCTTCATTCTCACACCAACCTACTTAGATCTGTAACTAGAGACATACTGGACAGGAAAGCCATAGACAATAGTCTCATTTCATACAAGGAAGGAATTATTTGGGTGCTTGTAATGAATTGTATTCATAAATTCTCATTAACAAAGAAATTGCCTACCAGTGAGACTGAGATTAAAATTTCTGCAATAAAATTTTACAGACAGAAATGAACAAAAACAGCCATCAGCAAACTATTTCTAGTCTTAGAATCCATGAAAGTAAATTTTAAACTAGTCCATATATAAGCAAATAATCACAACTCGTTTGCAAAATTGGAAAGATGACTCATTTAATCCAGAAACTGTTGTTTCTTCAATGCCTGATCCCATCATTTTGTTCATGTCCATGTGAATTCTTCAACTTGAGGAAAGTTTAATTTATTTTAATGAACATGGTGTATGACATTCATTGATGTAATACATACATCTAAGATAGAAAATTATGCACACCATTTAATTATGCCCCATTATTTCTAACTCTAGGTAAAATTAATGTGGGTCCCCTGCTCTGGTTATTGCTCTGTATAAATAAAATGCTGATTGGCCATTAGAAAGGCAGGAAGTACAGGCAGGACAAGCAGAGAAGAAAATTCTAGGAGAAAGAAGGCTGAGACAGAAAGACACTGCCAGCAACCACAATGAGAAGAAGATGTAAAGATATCAGTAAGCCACAAGCCTCATGGCAACTTACAGATTAAGAGAAATGGGTTGATTTAAGATATAAGAAGCCTGCCCTGGTCATACAGTTTGTAAGCAATGTAAGTGTCTGTGTGTTTATTTGGTTGGGTCTGAGCAGCTGTGGGACTGATGGTTGAGAGAGGTTTTTCCTACTCTGGGCCAGACAGGAGCAGGAAAACTATAGCTACATTTCCTGTCATTGGGGCATAATGGTTGATTACTCTAAAAAAGATTTCTTGAAGAAATTTTTCAGAACTAACTTGCAAAATACTGATACAGCCATACCTAATAGGAAGCAGAAAAGTCTGAAAACCATCACAGCTGCCTGAAGAAGATCCAGAAAACCTGAGCAGCATAATG
>NW_023414014.1:0-19951 GCF_903995425.1 Onychomys torridus | reverse complement strand
AAAAGTGAGAGATCCCTATTCTGAGGAGTACATGGGGAGGGAGGGGGAACTGGGGTTGGTATGTATAATGGAAAAAATTTTAATAAATAAATAAATTTAAAAAAAATCAAAATGTCCATTTTCACTTGTAAAGTATAAATTATAAATAAAAATATTTTGATATAATAAAACATTTGAGTTCACTTCCTCATCTTTGAGCAGCTACAACATTCCCCCATCCCAGCCCTCTAAAGAAGCTATGATATTACATTCTCACATAAGTGTTTGGTACAAGACTCATCTGTGCTCTGAGCTCACGCATATCCCTCTACAGAGGCTGAGGAAGGGTTATTCCTGAGCACAGGCGACTGTGCCTGCTCACACAGGGTAGACTAGGCTCTTGGGTCCAAGTCCACAGCACCAGACACATCCAGGATTGGAATGACAATTGTCTGCATTGACTGCCTCAGCACTGTGTTTCCTCTGAACAGTGGGGACTGTGTGGTGATATTTCCCGCTATACACAGCCATGGTTTTGCCTCTTGGACTGGACTGTGCTGCTGACACCGATGTTGCTTCTGGTATCTGGAGGGTAGAATCTGGGACAGATGTACAATGCACAGAACAGCTCACAACAGCAGATTCTCCTATGCAAATGTCCATGGCCAAGGCCAAGAAGCCATGACCAGGACAAAATGTGATCAAATAACCATCAGATTTCCCTTGGTCTCTGGAGAATTCTTTGCTTGATCCAATGCATATTTTAAATTAGTTATGTTAAAAATCCCAGTAACTAAAAAAATACAATTTATTTTCCTGAGCATGGAAACTAGGATACAGAAAGCAGCATCCAGAACTGAGCAGCCACTGCAGACTTAGCAATCCCAGAATGAGCAGCAGCTGTAGAAGCTCCCACTGGGAGCAGGAGCAGCTGGAGCATCAGCTGACCCAGCATCAGCACTGGTGAGACATGCAGGGCATCATTACATCACAAGGAGCAGATACTCTAGAGAGCTACCCTGAACACCGTGGGACTGTGCATTTTCTGCTGTAAGGAAGACAGAGTGAGGAGAGCATAATCAGTCAGAGTGTGTGTGGGAGCTGGACTACATGATAAGAGGTATGTTCTGCAACCATGAGGGCAAAGTGGAGATGCCGTGGGAGTGGTGAATGTCTGGCAGTGGTGGTTGCTTGGAGAATGCAGCCAGAGGCTTTGGACTCCAGCACCAGAGTAGGTCTGTTAGCAGGCAGTGGGGGTGATCCTGCAGCGCAAGATGGGTTCCTGCAGCGCATGATGGGTTCCTGCTTAGGAGACTAAACATCCAGAGAATGATGCCAGGGTGTGCACCCTAGGTGGGCCTGGAAGCAAGTGCCCATGGTGCTGTTTTATTTGTACTGAAATGCGATTTTATTTGTATATTAATAAAGCTGCTTTGGGGTCAGAGCAAGCCATGGCAGAAGCTGGGTGGTGGCTGTGCTTGCCTTTAATTGCAGCACTTTGGAGGCAGAGCCAGGTGGATCTCTGTGAACTCAAGGTCACATTGGAAATAGCCAGGCATGGTGATTCAAAAATTTTAACCCCAGAAAGTGTGCATTTAATTCCAGGGAGTGACAGCAGAAAAGAGATGGATATATAAGGTGTGAAGTCCAGAAACTAGAAGCAAACTGTTCAGCTGAGAATCATTAAGGATGAGGACACAGAGGTTTTCAGTCTGAGGAAATAGGATCAGCTGACAAAATGCTAAGGTGAGGTGGCTGTGGCTTGTTCTGTCTCTCTGATTTTCCAGCATTCACCCCAATTACTGGCCTCGGGTTTGATTTTATTAATAAGTATCTTTAAGATTCATGCTACAGGTGTCTTTCAGTCTGAGTGTGTATGCATTCAGGGAACACCAAGTTCCTTGTGGAGATGAGGCAGCATCCCCAAGGATGGAAGCCTGGTAGGAGAAGTACTGCAGATGCCAGGGAGATTGCTGGTGGAGGGCCTAAGTATAGAGAAGGCAGCAAATTTTGTGTGCACAGGGTCTGATTCCCTAGCAGTAGCACTTGAACTGCTAAATGAGGCAGAGCCTTACACCAGGACGAATGTCTGGCTATCATTAGGAAACACACAGAGGATGCTAGGCCACCAGCAGAGCAGGTAGCAGGACCAGCATGCTGAATGGAAGGCTCATAGGGACAGGGAGGCAACTTGAGCCCATGCAGCATGAGAGATTGATGGCACTCAGGCCCCAGGACAAGGATTGTAAAACTGAATGTGTTGGAGTCAGCAGCCAATGCCATGCAGCCTCTGTTTGCTGTCTATGAACAAATACATGGCTCCCTTAAGAGACAGCTTCCTGGTTCTTGCTGGCTACACAGATGGCTCATTGAAAGAAGTCTACAGCTACTCAGCAATGTTTATATAATCTTTGACCCAGGACATATTTCTTATGGCCAGGCTTCCAAGCCATAACATGCCTCTGAGGCTGAGAGCAAAATTAGAGACTCTTGTGTGAAATGGCTTGTTGCATTCAAAGGAACTGCAACAAATTTTTGGTTGTGGGTCTCTTTATATTTGGAAATATTTGCTTCAGATTCATTATGACTTAGACAGCTCTACAGAGATTTCAGGGCAGCTGATGAGCCAGGTCCAGATATTGAGATTTCTGTTGAACTTTAAGGCTAGTATCAGAACTGACTGAACTTTTCAGACTTATGAAATGGAATGGACAAGAGTGGTTCATTGGAATGGGACAGTTGTGTTCTCTCTCTCTCTCTCTCTCTCTCTCTCTCTCTCTCTCTCTCTTCCATACACACAGAAACACAAAGAATATCAACTGTGACGATTAACCAACTATTATGTGTAGAAATGTAACTGTTTGTGAAAAAATGACACTGTGTTTTATAGGAATAGAAAAGTTTGCTTTTCTGCCCAGGATCAAGATGAAGCTTCAAAAAGTATAAAGTAAGGGGGATTTGTTATATTCCTCAGTATATTTAATTTTAAAAAATGTACTGATGAGTAGAAGTTGTGACAAAGTATTTGCTCCTGGATTAGAGCAGCTCAAATGCAAAAACACTTTCTTATTCTTTGTATGGATCATGATAGACTGTATTAATGTATCCTATGTTTTGTTTGCAGGAAAGGCAAAAAGTTCTGTTGGATGTTTGGTCAATTTTGTGAAGTGTAAATATTCCTATTAGGAATTTACTTTTGGATGTAAATTTGTGAGAATTGTATTTGTGTATAGTAATATTCACATTAGAATTATGATGTAACCTATTAAAGTCTTTGGATTTGATGGAGTTGCATCAGGGGTTTATTGATTTTAAAAAGTACTTGAAGCAGCTAAAACTGCTATGAACATCCAGGACCTATTGAAAACAGCCATTCTATCTTGATAATCCTCTACTCCTTTATTCAAAAGTATAGCCGCCATAAAGGAACAGGTGTATTGCTGTGATTATTCCAGCTACTTATAAGATCTTAGTGAAAGCTGCCTAGAGACAAGGTCTGCACCCTCACTTAAGATATTTATATTGCTAAGAAGGGGGAATTTGTTGGGTACCACCAAAGCTCCCCTGGTAACACATTATTCAATGTCAGACAATCTGAGCATGCTTTACCCAACAGGGTTGTGGAATAAGATGATTTGCTCACAGGCTAGGTGACCAGGTATTTGGAAGGGGCTAAACTTGGTTGAACGTTGTGCTTTGACCTTGATGTGGTAGCATTTTGCCTCTCCCCTTTGTACGGTAAAAAAGAGCCCATTATAATAAATCTTGAGGAGACATGGTATTCACACTGGGCCCACCCACAGCTATTCTGTATCTCTTTCTTTCTCTGCATCTCAGCCAATATTTCTATCTACTATTTCCTCATTGTGCTCATCTCTTCCAAGAATCTTAACACAGGGTGGAGCAATCCTCCAACATTAGTGGAGCCAAATGTTGACTTCAAGGGCCAAGGAGTTGCTGGTGGGTGTGTGCTGCCTCAATGGAGTGTTGGGAACTGACTATATTCCTCTGGAAGATTACAAGTATTGCTAAATGCTGAGACATCTCTCCACCTCCTTTTTCATTTATACAGTGTGTGTGTGTGTGTGTGTGTGTGTGTGTGTGTGTGTGTGTGTTTTCTGTTTTGCCTGCATGTATATATGTATGTACCACTTGTGTGCCTTCAGCAACTAGGGCTCCTTTCTCAACAGACACAAATGACACAGTTAACTGTTTCTATGGGATTCCAGAGTGTTTGAAAGATAGGTTCCCAGAAGGTACTCTCTTTACTGGGAAGGTTTAGAGTTAACTTTACAGGCTCCATCTTAGGGAAAGGGCCACAATCTTAGACTGCCTGCTGTACTCATAACAGTTTATTAGCCTGGAGGTGGAGGCACAAGACGTTAATCGCATCATTCCAGGAGGACTATGAGTTCCACTCCTTCCTGGGCTACAAAGTGAGTTCCAGGAAAGGGGCAAAACTACACAGTGAAACCCTGTTTAAAAAGCTTTTCGTAGGGGGAGGAGACAGAAGGGTGTGCTTAGACATATGGGAAATTATGTGAAGGAAGAATGGGAAGGGATAAGTTGGAACTGTTTTTTTATAGAGTATGTGTAGAGTTGTGTTGTCTACATGATTTTGTATCTGCCCTGCTGATTTTCAGTGCTTCTCTTGTGGATAATTAATTATTTTCCTTTCATTTTACATTTCAGAATTTGGAATGTATATTCTGTGGTGAGGGAATAGGTCAGAAAAATGTCACTTGTATGGTTTTCATTTTTGGAGAAAGTGTTTCTCTAAGTAGCCCTGGGTATCCTGGAAATCACTATCTAGACAGGCTGGCCTTGAATTCAGAGACCTGCTTGCCTGTGCCCCAGGTGCTGAGTGCTGGGATTAAAAGGCTTACACCAACACCACCTAGTAGAAATATGTTACTTTACCAGGAGCTGCCAATGTAAAAACTGCCTAGAGTCTCAGTGTTTGAGTGGACTTTGGACTCTTTCTTATTGCATTTACTTGGTGTGTGGGTGTGTTGTGTCTAACACACATGGGTGTTGTCATCATTGGACCACTTACAATAGGTGTTTCTCTCCCTTCATCACATGGGACCCAGGATTGGAACTCAGGTCTACAGGCTTGCTGGAAAGTACCTTCACCTGCAGAGACATCTTGTTAGCATGAGTTTTGGGCTTTTAGATAGTATTGGTATAGTTAATGCCTACAGATCTTTTGCAATTGGACTGAATGCATATTGTATACTTAAGTCTCTGAACACATGAAAACCAGGGAAGGAAAATTATAGATTCAAAGCAATGTGTCTTGGTGTCAAGTTGATGAGAGGTAGAGTTGTGATGATTAAGATTGCCAATCTAGGATCAAGTAGGAGACCAGTCTCTGAGCACAGCAGAGATAAACCTCTAGGCAAGTCCATGATTTTCTACCCTAGGTTATTTAAGGTTTGAAGACCCACATTACTTATGTGGGACACCATGCCATGGAGGATGACCTGGACTGAATAAAGTGATGTATTTATGCTTGATTCATTTCTCCATGGTCTTAGAATCCAACCTATATTGCACTGTAGGAAATTTCTTTATTGCTCATGTCTATTTTGGGTTCTAAATGCCTCCTGTACTTGGATGTTAGTATTTTCCTTTGGTCTGGGAATTACTAAGGGTCAGTTTGCTCTACAGAAACCAAAGAGGGAAAAGAAACATGAATGTGATAAAATGCCAAAGGCTTTGGCATGCTAATACATACCTGTAAATCCAGCACTAAGTAGGCAGATAGAACTGCCTCCAGTTCAAGGTCAGTCTGGTCAATCTAGTGAGTTCTTTGGAATCGAGGATACACACCAATACTGTGTCTCAATGACATAAGAGAGAAGAAAATGAACAATTAACATGAGAGTGAGAAAAAGAATATGAATCAACATTAAAAAATTTTAAGGGCTGGCCAATGATGGTGCAAACCTTTAATTCCAGCAATCAGGAGACAGAGAAAGGCAGGTGGAAGTTTTCAAATTTGATGCCAGCCATGGCTGTACAGTCAGATTCTTTCTTTAAAAATAAAGAGATAAATAAATAATGAAAATAGACATACAATCCCACAAATACTATTTCACTAATCAATATCACTCCCTTGTTCAGATATGTATGTATTTTTACCTCCATCAGTAGATATCTTATTTTTTGAACCATGTTCATGTAAATACTAATATATATATATATATATGTATGTGTGTGTGTGTGTGTGTGTGTGTGTGTGTGTCTGTGTCTATATATGAGTGCGTATCTTATTATTAAAGAAGTTAAAGTTTGAGGAATAAGAACAGCAAAGGAAGGGAAGGTGCTGGTTATTCACACCTTTAATCACTGCACAGGGGAGCAGAACCTGGTAAATCTCTGAATCAAGGCCATCCTTGTCTACAGACCAACTTAAAGGACAATCTGGGCTACACAGAAAAACTGTGCCTAGATTTGGTGACATGGCTCAGAGATTTAGAGCAATGGAATCCCTTCCAGAGGTCCTAAGTTCAACTCTCAGCAACCACATGATGGCTCTCAACCATCTGAAAGTCTATCTAGTGTTCTCTTCAGCTGTGCAGGTGTACATGAAGTGATAACACTCAAGTATAATAGAAAGAAAAAGAGAATAAGAGAGAAGGAGGGAGAGAGACAGAGCAAGAAGGAGAAAGAGAGAGTGAGAGAGACAGAGAGAGAGAGAGAGAGAGAGAGAGAGAGAGAGAGAGAGAGACGCTGTCTTGAGAAACAAAAACAAATAAAGAGTTTCTAAGCAGTTTGCCTATCCTGTGAGAGACTCATTTTAATGAGTTTCCTTGTGTAGTTTTGGTGTCTGACCTGGATTTCACTTTGTAGACCAGGCTGGACTCAAACTCATAGAGAACCACCTGGTTCTACCTCGAGAGTTTACTGCAATTAAAGGCATGTGCCACCACACTAGGCTGAGCTCTGCCAATCTTAAGAAGATATTTTGGGCAGTAGAGTGTGGTGGTGCATCAAACCTGTTTTTCCATCTTCAGTTGTAGATCTGTGGATCCCAAGACTTCACTCTCATCTCAGCCTGAGGTCTCCCTGAGGATAAATGTGTCTGTTCCTTAAAGCTTTCCTTACTTTTCTATCTTAGATTCTTTAGTTTCCTTTAAGAATTCTAAATTTGGGGGCCAGAGAGCTTTTAATGTCCCAGCACCTTAAGAAAATGGTGGCATTCAACCCTCTATGGCTATGGTCCCACAGTACCTGACACCCTCTTGTGGGTGTCTCCTTTGAGCACTGCATGTAATTGATGTACAGAGAGGCAGAAAACACACACACACACATAAAATTGAAAATAATTGTCAGGTTTGAGTTTACTGTGTAGCTATCCTATTATGTTGCTTTTTTTTTTACTGGTTATGTAGACCTGGCTAACCTCCAAGTCATAGATCCTCCTCCCTCTCCAGTACTAAGATCAACAGTGTGTTTGTGTGTGTGTTAGTGTGTCAGTGTATGTGTGTTTGTGTGTGTGTTAGTGTGTCAGTGTTTGTGTGTGCGTGTGTGTGTGTGTGTGTGTGTGTGTGTGTATGTGACCACAGCCAACATGAAAATAAATCTTAAAACCAATTAAAGTTCCATGTTTCTAGTTTTCATCTGGCATCTAACTGTCCTCTCCACATGTTACCTCTCCTTGCAAACATATGTCCACATCTGGTTTCAGAACTAGAAGAAGCAGGAGATTTCTGGTTTTCTCTATTCCACTAGATTTTGTTTTGTGGGGGTTTTTTTTGTCATATACTTTTATATTTTTGAGTTAGGGTCTTTGTTTGTAGACCTGGCTGTCATGGGATTCTGTTTGTCTACCAAGCATCCTTCAAACTCAAGAGATCATCCAGCCTGCCTCCAGATTCCTGGTTTAATAGTGTATGCCAAGCCTTGCCTATGGAATTGTAGTTTAAACAATTCAATTTATTTATATATGATTGTGTTCTTGCACACCATATCTGAAGTGTATATGTCAGAGAAGCATTTGCAAGAGTTGGTCTCTCCTTCCACATGTGGGTGCAAGGGATGAAATCAGGGTTGTCAGACTTGGCAGCAAGCACCATTAACCCTTGTGCCAGCAGTGTTTAGTTTCTGATACTTGTCTACTGTAACCTCGGTTAGCTTCAGGCAGACTCCCTTCTCTTCCTAGTTTGGTTTGGGTACTGTTTCTCATTCACCTTTCCTTTTTCTTCTTTTTGTTGAGATTGTCGTCTCACTATATACTCTAATCATGCCTCACACTTTCAAGTGTTGGTTTATCTTCCCCAGTGCTGGAGTTATAATCATTTTGGACACTGTGAAGATTGATTGCTATGATTGGTTTAGTAAAAGAGAAGCTGACTGTCCATTAGCTGAACAAAATAAGATTAGGCTGGAGAGTCACACTAGCAGAATGCTAGATGGAAGTATGGTGGACACTGGAGACACCAGAGATGGAGACTGAGTCTATGAAACTGCCATGTTAATTAATAAAGGTACCTTCGCATGGCAGAGAATAAATAAGGATTATGATTTATCATAGAATTGTAAGAGCTAGTGAGTAATAAGCCTAAGCCTTTGGACCAGCATTACTAATTCATATAAGCCTCATTGTGTTTGAGTGCAGCCATAGGACAGGAAATCTCTGCCTTTAGATATCTATTCAGTCACAAAGTTCAGAATTGTTTGTGTGTATTTCTAGGGATTGAATTTAGGATCTTGTGTGCATACTGGATGCTTTAATGACTGAGCAGTATCATCAACCTTTCAAAAGTTCACATTTGTACTCCTTAATTTTTATCATCTGTCCATTGCAGGTCTGTATATCTGGATCTGAAATCTGCAATCCGAAAGGCCGGCACCAGAGGTGACCACTCAGGCTCATCTTCCTAACTGTTGCATTTCAATGAGAGACTAGAATTTGACCACAATTTCATTTATCAGCACCCACGTCAGAGGGACAGAGCAGAGCAGAAGCACCAGTGAGACCAGATGTGCACTGTCACCACAATTCACTTGGGATACTTGTAGTTTTCATTCTCAGCCATTAAGTATTTAAACTGACTTTGATGTTCATTTACATTTGGATGAGAGTTTGTTGCATGGATTTAGAAGAATCAGAGTTGTCTGATCATAATGGATAGCTTTGGATCTCCAGTTTTCACATCCTCATCCAAAATGGGTATCCTGAAAAACAGTATGGCTCCATATTAACTGGTGTTATGTTTAAATTAGCACAAAGGGCATAGAGTTATCTCCCAAATCAATATACTGCTTATCTCAAGATTTATAAGTTCATTGGGTATGGTTAAAAAGTTTGTAAAGTCTCCTGACTCTTACACAGAGAACCCCTGTCTCAAAAAAAATATCTGTACAAATAATTTAGCTTAAAATTTGTAACAAAGGGCTCATAGGCAATATAACCTACATGTAGGTAATTTTAATTTACCCACTCCTCTAGTTCCCAGGGCTTAAAAAACACAATGAGGATTATATTAATTATAAATGCTTGGCCAATTGATCAGGCTTATTTCTAACTACCTCTTACAATTCAAAGGTAAACCATAATACTTTTCACTCTCTGATATTTGAAGGTACCTTTATTAATAAGCATGGCATTTTTATAGACTCAATCTCCATCTAGCTGGTGTCTCCAGAGTCCACCCATCTTCCATCTACCATTCTCCTAGTGTGCCTCTCCAGCCTAACCATATTCTGTTCACCTAATGGACAGTCAGCTTCTTTTTTTATTAAACAAATCACAGCAATCAATATTCACAGTGCGTAAAATAATTATAACTCCAGCACAGTAGAGATAAACCAACACTTGGATGTGTGAGACAATATTAGAATATATAGTGAGACTACAATCTCAAAAAAAAGAAAAAAAAAGGAAAGAGGAGTGAGAAACAGTACCCAATCCAAAGTAGGAAGAGAAAGAAATCAGCCTGAAACTAACCAAGGCATGAGTAGACCAGTGTCAGAAACTAAACACTGGAGGCAAAAGGGTTAATGGTGCTTGCTGCCAAGCCTGACAACCCTAGTTTCATTCCCTCGCTACCATATGTGGAAGGAGAGACCAACTCTTGAAAATGGTTCTGTGACATTCACACTTCACCTTGGTGTGTAAGAACCAAGCATATACAAATAAATAGAATTTTAAAAACTCCAACAACATAGGCAAGGCATGGTACACACCATTAAACCAGGAATCTGGAGGCAGGCTGGATGATCTCCTGAGTTTGAAGGCAAAATTACAAGACAGCAAGTCTACATTGAAAGACTCTGACTCAAAATATATCTTGTGTTCTTGCACACTATAGCTCTAGTGTGTATGTTAGAGAAGAGTTTGCATTCCACATGTCATGTCGGTACAAGCAATGAAAGTCAGGTTGTCAGGCTTGGCAGCAAGCACCATTAAACCTCTTGCAAGCTGTGTGCAGTTGTTGACACTGGTATAATGTAGCCTTGGTTAGTTCAGGCCTACTGGCTTCCATTCCCACTTTGCTTTGGGTTCTGTTTCCCTCTCTTCTTTTTTTCTGTTTTTGTTTGTTGATTGTTGTCTTATTATATTTACTATTCTTGCCTCACACGTGTCTATGTCTTGATTTAGCCTTCCCAGTGCTGCGGTTATACTCAAATGCTGTGGAATAATCATTTTTTACACTGTTAAGACGTCACTGTGATTGGTTTAATAACAAGCTGAATGAATGATCAATAGCTGAACAGAATAACATTAGGCAGCAGAGCCCTACTAGCAGAATGCTGGGAGGAAGAAGGGCAGAGTCTGGATTCACCAGCCAGACAGGGATAGAGTTGATGAACCTGCTATGTTAATAAAGGTACCTTCACACGACAGAGTGTGAATAAGGAATATGGTTTAACCTGCTTAAATTCTAAGAGCTTGTTAGTAATAAAGCTGAACAACTGGCTGAGTCTTTGTAAAAAATATAAGCCTCAGTGTTTGTGTTTGAGAGTAGCTATAGGACAGGAAAAACCTGCCTACATATATACAGTCACAATGCTCAGAATTGTTTGTGTGTGATTCTAAGGATTGAATTTAGGGTCTTGTGCATACTGGATGCTTTAACCACTGAGCTGTTTCTTCAGCTTTTCATACATTCACATTTGTACTCCATGATTTTCTTCATCTGACCACTGCAGGACTGAATATCTGGATCTGGAATCTGCAATCAAAAAGGCCAGCACCAGAGATGACCACTCAGGCTGAACTTCCTAACTGTTGCATTTGCATGAGAGACTAGAATTTGACCAGAACGTCATTATCTAGGTGTCATCTGAGGGACAGAGAAGAGCAGAGGCACCAGTGAGACCAGACGTGCACTGTCACGAGATTTCATTTGAGGTACTTGTAGTTTCCATTTCTCTTGCTGTGATAAAACAGTCTGAGGCTGGAGAGATAGCTCAGTGGTTAAGAGCACCATCTGCTCTTCTAGAAGGCCTGAGTTCAATTCCCAGCAACCACATGGTGGCTTACAACCACTTGTAATGAGATCTGGTGCCCTCTTGTGGCCTGCAGTGACACATGCAGGCAGATTGCCGTATGCATAATAAATAAATAAATTTAAGAAAAAACAATGTGGAAAACAAAAACTAAGGACACTTAGGAGAATGGGGAAGGTTAATTTCAGTTCACAGTCTCAGGTTACAGTTCATCACTTTGGGAGTTACACCTGCAGAAACTTGAAACAGCTTGTCACAAGACAGCCACAGCTAGCAGAGAGAAAATGAATGCATGCAGACATATTTCTCTATCCTTATATACTTTAGTATCCCCAAATGGGGAAACGTGACACATACTTTCAAGCTGATTCTTTTCATGCTAATTAAGGCTACCAAGACAATCTCCCAGGTCAAAATGATCTAGGGAAAACCCTATGAGACTCAATTTCCAGGTGTTGGTAGGTTGTGGCATGTTGACAAATAGAACTAACTATCACTAACCATCACTAACATTGGGACAGAACAAGAGAAAGCAAACACCCTCTGAGCATGTCTTCCAGAGAATGGGCACAGCTTCAATAGCTCAGAGGTTAAAGCATGTACTTGAGCATGTAATTGAGAGGACTCAATGGTTAAGAGCATACTGTGTTCTAACACAGGACCTGAGCTCAGTTTCTAGCCCCTCCATAGGGTAGTTCAAAACTGCCTGTAATGCTAGTTCTAGGGATTCTGAACCCCTGTTCTTGACTCTGAGTGCACATGCACACACTTATTTATAATTAGATAAGTTTTATTTAAAGCATATAAGTAACTCATGTTTCTGTTAACTGTAATTGATAAATTATAATTATAAATATTAAAAGAAAAATGTGAGCTTTCCATGTACGTGTACTTGAGGCATGAAGAGAAGAATGAAAGTCATTTCTGGCCAGTTAGAGTTTTCCAAAAATACATTGGGATCAATACATTTGAGTCCCAGTCGCTGTCTGTAATGTGCTCTTTGTTTGTTTTTAGATTCTATGAGTTTTCTTTGAGAAAAAGAATGGCTCCTCCAAAGCTAAATAGGGTTGTCCAAATCTGAAGCAAGAATGGCAAGCAAGCACATCCAGGCTTCTCAGTGGAAGAAGCAGTCACCCTAATAGTAGAAAGAAAACAGAAGGTTGATCTGGTGGCTTCCTTCAAGTTGGAAGGAAGGAGTAGTGTTTTTCACCTGGGAGATTATGGGGTAGGTGTAGTGGTCAGTTGTTGTGAGACAGGAGTGCATCATCTGCATTTAACTCTGAAAGGTGATACTTTCTTACCCATGGACAAGTTATCTACCATAGATGTTGAAAAGTTGAAGTATTTCCTGGAATTTTTTTCATCCATCTGAATCCCAACAATCTGAGGAACCCAAGAGCAATCAGCATATTCTTGAAAGAAGTGATCCATTTTGCAGGAAACACCAGGAGCTAGTGTGTGGAACCTTCAATACTACACAAGAATGTTGGACTCCACTTCCCATAAAGTTTCAGAGCCAAACACCAGCAGCAGTCATGGTGAAAAAGAGAGTGGAGAAATACAGAGCAAAAACATGAAGAGAAAAACAACATCCACAGTGGAAATGAATGAGGACATTCTTGAAGAAAATAATTCTGAACCAGGAAAGAAATCCAAAACTAAAAGCGAAGAAGAGAAACCAATGGCTTAGGAGATGAGGAAGAACATAACATTGAAAAAGTTGAACCTCCATTCAACCCCAACACCTGCTTGGGTCCTAACGTAGATGACATTGTTCTTCCAACACGAATATGGCCTGGTGAAAGTGGATCAAAGTTTAGACAGGAGACCCAATCATACACATATAGTGACATCTAGGCTACTCCAGACACTTATATGAAGGAAGTGAAACGTGAAGGCTTCCCCAATCTGGGAAATACCTGTTACATGAATTCCATTTTACAATCTATTTTTGGGATTCCAACATTTGCAAAGGACTTGCTCACACAAGGTATCCCATGGGAGAAATTTTCCTGTGATGATCTTATCAAGCTCTTATCCAAACTGCTTGTCTTGAAAGATATCCAGAATATAGAGATCAAAGGAATGTTACTCATGGATGTGAAGAAATCCATTTCCACAATTGTAAACACATTCTTGGGCAATGAACAGAATGATCCCTTTGAATTTCTAACTCACTGTTTAGAACAGTTGAAAGTGCAAATGTTAAAACTAAATACCATGTGAACCACTGAGAAGGATAATGAGGCTGAGAGATCATCTCCATCAACATGTGCTGGGACTGCCATCCCCAAAAGGTTCATTTGTCCTGTCAGTGCTAATTTTGAATTAGAGCTGCAGAGATCAATTGCTTGTGAAGCCTATGGTGAGGCTACTCTCAACACTGAAGTGAGTAATTACCTATCTGTTGACATGCACCAAGGGACAAGAGAAGAGCCTCTATCTATTCAAAAGTCCCTTGATCTTTTCTTTACACCAGAAAAAAAAATGAGCATAGTTGTGCAAAGTGCAAGAACAAGAATTCAGTTCTCAGGCACACTTTGAAGAGGCTCCCCAGGGTCCTCATTGTTCATCTGAAATGCTACCACTTGACTGCTAATGGGTTGTTGGTGAAGAGTCAGCAGCCAGTTGAGATTTCTCAGTATCTAAATGTATCTTCTCATTATAATGAAAACAGGAAATCACCATTTTCCTTGATTGATTACATCCCCCTTGATGAATGTGATGTCCCAAATGTCCCTGAAGGGATGACGCCTCTCAGCCAGTCAATACCATCTACTAATGTGAAGAACTATGAGAAAATTAATGTAGATGAATCATCAGATCACCACACTACCACTAAGGTTGTCAATTATTGTGATCCTAATGAAGGAAAGATTCTTGAAGGATCTCACAAAATGGCAGAAGAGCTATTTACAGGAATACATTCCACAAGGAATTCCTTCCTCAGGCATCACTTCAAAGTGTTAGGGGTACTCCAGACACAGAGAAATATCTGAATAAGATTTCAGAAATGAGAGATCAGAAAGACGATAAAGATTCCCTTGGTGCATCAGGGAATCCTAAAAATAACAATGTGCCAGGAAGCAACAACACAGTAGATGCTGTTGATGAGTCCAAAAATTTGGTAGTGAGAGATGATCCTCAGAATTACAGACTTGTTAGTCTTGTCAGCCATGTTGGGAGCTCACAAGATTCAGGTCATTATGTAAGCAGTGTGTATGACTTTCAAAAGCAAGCATGGCTCCTGTACAATGATGTCCAAGTGTTTGAGTTCCAAGATGCTTTGATTCAGGAGATTCAGCTTGACAGTGGATACATTGTTTTTTTACATGCTGAATGAGATTTTTGAGTGGCTCATGAAAAAGGCATCAGAATGCTAGTTACTTCGAACATCTAAACTTCGAACATCTAAAGAGCAAAGGAAGAATGTGGATCTTTTCTCAACATTGCTTAATGGCTTTACACACTTCCTAGAAGAATCCATTTTGAAGACTCATTTAGGTCTATTGTAAAATAAGCAAACAAAATAAAACAAACAACATATTAGGACAGAAACCCATATGTCCATTATTTAGACTATATACCATTTTCTCCTACAAGACTATAGTGATGCTTTTCACATTTGTTTGTTTTGTTTGTTTGTTTGTTTGTTTTTTGAGACAGTATTTCTCTGTGTGGCTCTGGGCGTTCTCTAAGTCATTCTTTAGAGCAGGCTGGCTCCAAACTCAGAGATATAACTTCTTTTGCCTCCCAACTGCTGTGATTTAAGCTATGTGCCACCACTACCCAGGGATGGGAGGATGTTTAAATTTTTTTACTTTTTATTCAATGTGTTTTTCCTGCATATATGTCTGTGTGAAGGTGTTGGGTTTCCTGAAACTGGAGTTATAGGCAGTTGTGAACTGCATATGGGTGCTGGGAATTGAACCCAGACCCTCTGGAAAAGCAGCCAGTGCTTCTACCCACTAAAACTTTTCTCCAGCTCTAACACAATGGTTTATTGGATGGCATTCTGTTCCAACACAACACAGCTAGGAACTGACTAAATATCCCATTTTTAGAATCCTACATCATAATGGGTTCAGAGCAAGTACTGATGGACTTAATGTTTGAGAAGTGGTGTATAAAATGTTCTATTTAATTAGTGTATATATGATTTGTTTATGTGATCTGGAGGATTTTCATGATATTGTTTGCTTACCATAAATTCATGTATACCATTCTATTGTCAATTTATTAAAAAAAATGTTGTTTCCTATATGTGTCCCTGACTAATGTGATGAAAGTATGTAGCTGCCCACCAACTGGTTTTGTGCTTCCTTCTCCGAATTGCAGGGCAACGTGTCAGCGTTGCACAGGAAATGAAATAGAGTGTGTGTTAAATTTTGCAAATTCAAAAGCTCTTTAAGGGCTCAGTGGGGAAAACACCTGCCACCAAGGCTGATGACACCAGAACTGCAAGCTGTCCTCTGACTTCCAGAGGAGCCAGCACATGTGCATATATATGCGTAAATCATTGAGTGAAAAATCTAATAAGATTTGAATCTCACTATTTAATTTTCTCTGACTTGGAACTCTATTTAGATCTTGTATTCTACAACAGAGATGTGCCCTGCCTATGCCACCTGAGTGCTACGCCCACAGCTGTGACACCTGTGTAGCTGTAGCAAGTATGCCGCTGCGCTGGGGCCCAGCAGCTGAAGGGTTGAGGTTGGAGCTTCCTGGACCGTGGCCTCAAGTGGTTCCCCCACAATCAGCAATCGTCATGCAGCCTGAGGATCCCAGGAAGCCCTGGAGAACGAAATGGCCTTGACGACAGTCCTTGTTGGCACTAATCATGATCTTTCTCTGTATGTCTTATCTGTGTGTTCTCCAGTTAACAACACGACCAGTACAGGTCAGCACCAACATGACTGATCCAGGTCACCTGTACCCGGAGCACCTCCATTTATCAGACCAGTGTATAAGGAAGCTCAAAAGACTTCCTCAAATACATCTCTGGGGTCATTCCTGTTTAGAGTAGAGCAGCACGAGCTCTTGTCAGAAACAGCCAGAGAGCCCAAAAATGAAAGTAAAAATAAAAATGTTACGAGGGAATAAACATAGCATGCCAGACCCTTCTAGAGAGAAAGAGTTAGAGAAAATTCCCCAGCACACACTTCCCGGGGGGTATACACAGTACTTCTTAGGAGGGAGCTGGTGGACAGCCCCTAGGTGGACCCCCGAAGGTGGAAGTTACCTAGAGCCGCTCCCATATACAGGAAGTTATGATGAAGTTGGGAACAGATGGGTAAATTATGAGGGGAAAAAAACGGCTTGGAAAGCAAATGGGTATATGATAGTAAAATATAACCCAGACTGGCAAGAGTTTGGCTCCCCACAGATGTGGTCACTGGCGCGAGACAGATTTCACAAAATTCTGAGATCATGCCCTCAGACAATAACCACAATGTACTCCCGCTGCAGAAGTGATACACAAAAATAGATATGGATGTCTCTTGTTATTGTTTCTTGCTGATTCTGAGTAATTGTAAAAAATAATGGCCTGATGTAACCCCCTGCCAAGTTCCTCGATTGTAAAAGTATATAAGCATTGCCTATACAGAAGTAAAATTGCAGCAGCACATCAACACATGTGTCTGTCTGTCATTGTCCTCGCCGATTCCTGACTTCTACTTGAGCCTTCTCCCTGGTTCTCCCGCAGTGGTGGTCTCCCTCTGGGTGGTCTGCGGCAGGTGGCGCCTCGAACAGGGACTTGAAGGACAGGTAATCTTTTCCCCCCTTTTTCTTTCCTCCTCAGAAGTCAGGTACGGTTCTTACCAGGGAGCTGCAGTCCTGCCGGTAAAGGATCACCGGTTAAGTGTAAGTAATCAAGGAACCATGGGGCACGCATTGACTAAGAATGAGAAAATGCTGGTAACTATCATACAGCGTATGTTAACTAAATCAGGGTTTCAGACATCAATTGCAGATGTGGAGCAATTTATTGCCTTCTTAAAGAAGACCAGCCCTTGGTTCGTTCAGGAGGGATCATTGACTGTGGATGAATGGAAAAGAGTGGGGAAAGAGATGCGTACATATGTACAGGTTAATGGCAAGAAAACTCTGCCTCCCCAAGCATTTCATTTATGGTTCCATTTAAGGGACCTCTTATCAGATACAACCCCATTTCAAGGACTTTGTAGGGAGACTGCCTCTGACCCGGGGGAATCCCCCATTTATGATGAAGTGGGTCCAGAGGACAGGGATGAGGAAGAGCTTATGCCGCTCACTGCCTCTGCTCCCCCCGTGCAGTATAGTACCAGGAAAATAAAGGAAAATGATGATGATTGGGGTCTTGATGATCAACAAGCAGAACAGGAATGGGAGGATGACTATAGAGATCATTCTGACAATCCTCGATCTCTTAAGGTAATTGGTGCTGCAGCCGGTCAACGGCCCATGCCAAAGCCAAGAAAACACCCCCCTTTGCCTCCCGTTGGCTTCTAAGGAGCCATGGCCGAGGCTCGCAGGATGGGTGATGCCTCCTTTGGAATCTTCCCTGTCACAGAATTATGGGATGAAGAGGGACCTGTATGGGAGCCTCTCCCCTTGAAGGTCTTAAAAGAATTACAATCTGCTGTAAAGAGTGTTGGTGCTTCTGCTCATTATACGCTGCAGATTGTGGATGTGGTTGCCAGTTCTTAGTTGACACCTTATGACTGGATGCAAAACTGCAAAGGCCACTCTCAGTCCTGGAGACTATATTCTCTGGAGGACTGAATATGAAGACAAAAGTAAGGAGGCAGTGGTACAATCACTTAAGAAACGTGGGCCCAAGCCCACTATGGCAATGCTTATGGGGACAGAGGATTACGCCACCCCACAATCACAGACAAAGATACCTAGAGATATCTTGCAATTGATAACAACTAACGCCGTACAATCATGGCGAAAAATTCCCCCTCAGGGAACCAAGGGAGGAGCATTGGCTAGTATTAGACAAGGTACTGAAGAATCCTACCAGGATTTTATAGCTCGGCTTGAGGAAGCTGTCTCTAGAATGCTCCCCCCCTCAGAGGGGACGAGTATTCTATTGAAGCAGTTAGCATGGGAAAATGCCAATGCTCTATGTCAAGATATGATAAGATCAATAAGAAAAACTGGAACCCTCCAGGACTACATAAAAGCATGTCAGGATGCCTCACCAGTTGTAGTGCAAGGAATGGCCTACGCCGCAGCCATGAAAGGACAGAAATTTAGCGCCTATATTAAACAGACATATGGGAATGGCAGGAAAACTGCCCAATCTCCAACTTGCTTTCAATGTGGAAAGGAAGGACATATGCAAAAAGAGTGCAGACAGGGAAACAAGGCCAGACCTAAAAAGGGGGCTCCTGGCCTATGCCCTCGCTGCAAGAGAGGAAAACATTGGAGAAATGAGTGTAAATCAAAGTTCCATAAGGATGGAACGCCCCTAGGAAAAGGGGGCTCTGATGATGAACGGGAAGAGACAAAAAACTAAGTCAGGGGTGTTCTCCTAACCCCGCACCAAAGGGAGAGGTGAGGAGACAACAAGCACCTCACTCAGGGCTAGACCCTGAAGCTCCAGAGTTCACTGTTCATGATTTGCCTAGAGCAACTCCAGAAAGTGCCGGCTTGGATCTTGCTAGCACTAAGGACATGATACTGTCCAGATGGGATGGAATAGCTTTAGTTCCTACCAGTGTAAGGGGCACTCTGTTGCCACAAACTGTGGGACTAGTCATTGGACGAAGTTCCAATTATCAAAAGAACTTTGAGGTTCTTCCAGGTGTAATTGATGCAGATACAGAAAATACTATTAAAGTTATGGTAAGGCCATCAGCAGAGACCATACAGATTCACAAAGGACAGAGGTTGGCTCAGCTGGTCCTCTTACCTTTTGTTAAATTACCCAATCCTGTCATGAAGGATGCCCGGGGGCAAGGACAATTTGGATCCACTGAAGGAATGTTCATGGTACAGAATCTTGGAGAGAGACCCTTTAAGCGTATCTTGATTAATGGACGGAAATTTCGGGGTCTAATGGACACAGGTGCAGACAGGACTTGTATAGCTGCTTCAGAATGGCCTAGTAATTGGCCCATTCACAAAACAGGGTCCTCCTTGTTGGGACTCGGCTCTGCTTCAGGGGTTATGCAGAGCACTGCATTATTGAAGTGGAAAAGTGAAGGTAAAGAAGGCTTAATACAGCCTTATGTGCTCCCGTCTCTCCCATTCACTTTGTGGGGGAGAGACATGCTTGATTCCATGGATATTAAATTAGTGACATCAGATCAAATTAGTTATCAAAATTTTTCATAGGGGCCACTGCAGAACATCTGTATGCAGACAAAATAGAATGGCTTACTCAGGAGCCTGTGTGGGTGAGTCAGTGGCCCCTAACAACGGAAAAGATACAGGCTCTGGAACAACTAGTGCAGGACCAATTACAAAAAGGGCATATAATAGAATCTAACAGCCCATGGAATACCTGTCTTTGTGT
>NW_023414013.1:0-8714 GCF_903995425.1 Onychomys torridus | reverse complement strand
CACTTCTCTCTCTCTCTCTCTCTCTCTCTCTCTCTCTCTAGTTTTTTTGAGACAAGGTTTCTCTGTGTTGTCCCGGAACTCACTCTGTAGCCCAGGCTGGCCTTGAACTCACAGAGATCTGCCTGGCTCTGCCTCTTGAGTGCTGGGATTAAGCCATGCACCACCACTGCTCTGTCACTTTACTCGCTCTTTAAAGATTTTCTTTATTAATTTAAAACTCTTTTTTCTATGACTGTCTATACCCATTTCTTCAACATCTAAGCATATTTTCAAACATATTGTATCTGTGAAGAGGTTTTCTCAGTCTGGACCTGGCTTTTATGTGCCGGTATTCTTCTCTGACCATGTGACCAAACCTTGAATTGTCAGGTCCAAGTCTGTGCACATGGCACTGGTGGCTGACTCTACTCCACTGGGGTCAGTGCAGCAGGCTACCCCACTGTTTCTGGGTTGCACCACTGTTTGCCGTTCCATGAGAGCTTAGCCTCATGCCATTGGGCATCAGCCAGGATCTCCATTTTCCTGCCCCAATTCTGTGAAATGGTGGGCTGAGCAGGGGCAGGTGTTTCTACCTAGTGTCTGTTCAAGTGCTTGGCTACACAGCATGATCTCTTAAAGGAGCCACACTTTTGTGTGCAGTGATTACTGGGCTTGCTTGAGAGATGGTGGTTACTAAGAAGCTGTGTGTGCCTCTGTGTTTGGAACTCCTCCCTCCCCAGCTTTCTCAGGCCCTCTGTGGATATATGTGCTGCATGCTGGGCATCAATTGTAGTTGGACTTTCTTTGGACCTCCAGTTCCCAAATAATGACAAGGAGACTTCTTTTTAACTATGGAGGCCTGACCTCTGCCTAGGCTTGTTCCCATCTATCTCGTATAACTTAAATTATCCTGTTTATATTAATCTACAGTCTGCCACATGGCTTGTTACCTCTCCTCAGTAGTATACATCTGACTTGCTCTGCATCTCATTATCTAAATCTGTGCATCTGAGATTCTTCCCAAGTTTCTCTCTCTCCCCAGAAGTTATGCCTATTTTCTCCTGTCTAGCTATTGGCCATTCAGCTCTTTATTAAACTAATCAGAAGGTGCGTTAGGCAGAGACATATCTTCACAGTGTACAACAAGATTATCCCATGGCAAGCTAGGAAGAATGAGAGAACAAGAAATAGTGCCATGGGAATGATCATGAATGGAGACCTAGCAGCCCCTTCTGAGAACAGTCTCCAGTTCTGGGCAGTATCGTTGAGCTGTCTTCTCACAATCCCATGCACATAGGTAAGGTCTGATCTTCTATAACCATATAGAGGCAGAGGGAAGTTTCACACCACGTTTTTAGTACATCATAGTATAAGTGACAAGGAACATGGAGGAGCCAGGTGCCGAAAACTGAGAGTATGTGAGTCACAGTACAGACAGCTCCTCCACTCTGTCCTAGAGTGAGCAGGAGGAGATGTGACCTGACTAGGAGATGTGACCTGACTAAGGCTGTGGGAATCTGGCCTCAAGGTGCAGATCTGTGTCCTAACACAAAGGCAAAAAAATAATGACTTGACAGTGGTGGAGAATGGCTGGATTCTACTAAGATAAGAGATTGAGAATGTACTCAGGGTTTGTTCCTGAGGGAAGTGTGGGTGGGGGCATGGGGCACAGAGGCTCAGTTGTAGGAAGTTCTAAGTGAACAGGAAATGGGAGGGGAAAGCCAGATTGTTCCCTTCTCAAAATTAATCACGATTGTCCAGTATATTCCGAAAAACTTATATTCCCAACTATAATGGGCAGCTTTCCAAATGATTTTCTTCCTAGAGATAATCCAAAAAGAAGGCCCTAGCCTTCTTTAGTATGTAGAAGGTGTGGCAAAGGCTGATGTGGGACTCATTAGTGCAGATCAACAAAGGACAGACAAAGTAACCCTTTGTCATTAGAAAATACACCAAGGGGTGTCATGTGCTGGCCGAGAAATTTGATTCAATCATTCACTGTCTGCATTGGAAGAACTCCTCCACAGAGCAAAAGATTTAATTCTTCTTGTTAAAAACAACACTGCTTTGGATGTAATCAAGGACAGAACTTCTTCAGTAGATAAAACAAAAAATTGAGGAGAGACCAGAAAACAAGTATTTTGGCAAACTCCTATAAATTACCAGATACCAAAGCTAAAAATACAAATAATGGCCTTGAATTTGAAGGTTTAGTAGACACAGAAGCAGATGTAATAACAATTTCACCAAAATCTTAGCATCCAAATTGGGTTCTTCAGGAGGTAAATATTCGGGTTCTAGGGATTGAAATGTTTTCTCATGTAAAGCAAAGTACAAGATGGGTCTAGTGTGCAGGGCCAAAAGGACAGAAAGGAAAATTAAAGCCATATGAGCGCAACATAGTAATGAATTTATGGGGACCTGAATAGTTGCAATGGAAAACACAGATTAACATTCTTCCAATCTCAGAAACAAACCATAAAATAAAGAATATTTCTGAGAAAAATATTAAAATGTATTATTAAGAACAGTCACTGACTGTTCAGGTTGTACAAGATCAGGAACAACAACAGCTGTTGGTTTTTCAAAAGTACCATCTGCCCTACCATTAAAATGGCTAACTGACAACCCTATTTGGGTGGAACAATGGCCTTTTACATAAAAAAAGTATAGGCCCAAGGACAGGTCATACAGGAGCAGATAAATGCTCAACACATTGAAGTATCGACCAATCCTTAGAATTCTCCTATACTTGTCATTAAAAAGAAATCTGGGGCCCGGGAGAGATGGCTCAAGGTTAAGAACACTGGCTGCTCTTCCAGAGGTCCTGAGTTTAATTCCCAGCAGCCACATGGTGCTTCACAGTTATTTGTAATGAGATCTAGTACCCTATTCTGGTATACAGACTGTATACATAATAAAGAAATCTTTTATTTTTTAATTTTTTAAAGATTTATTTATTTATTATGTATACAGTATTCTGCCTGCACGCATCCCTGCAGGCCAGAAGAGGGCACCAGATCTCATTATAGGTGGTTGTAAGCCACCATTTGGTTGCTGGGAATTGATCTCAGGACCTCTGGAAGAACAGCCAGTGCTCTTAACTTCTGAGTCATCTCTCCAGCCCCATGAATCTTAAAAAAAATAAAAAGAAATCTGGAAAATGGAGACTGTTAACAGATTTAAGAGCCATAAATTAGGCAATTTAGCTAATGGGCTCTTTACAGCCTGGAATTCCCTTGCCTTCTTTTTTACCTAAGGGATGGTCTATTATCGTGATTTATTAAAAGGATTGCTTTTTTCAAAAACAATACTTTTACAAGAACACGATAAAAAAATTTTGACTTCATGGTGCCTACTTATAATAATGTTAAACCTCTGAAAATGTATGAGTGGAAAGTTGTGCTTCCACAAGGAATGTTAAACAGCTCTACCTTGTGTCAATATTTTGTACAACAGACATTAGAAATAACTCACAAACAAATTCCTCAATCTAAAATTTATCATTATATGGATGATATCTTCCTGACTATTTAGATGTAGACACATTAGAAAAAAATGTTTCCAAACAAAACAAAACAAAAAACATTCGGTAGTGGTGGCACATGCCTTTAATCCCAGCACTTCGGAGGTAGATCCAGGCAGATCTCTGTGAGTTTGAGGCCACCCTTTGCTACACAGAGAGATCCAGGAAAGGTGGAAAGCTACACTGAGAAAACCTATCTCAAAATACCAAAAAAAAAAAAAGCCAAGAAACAATGTTTCTTGAAGTAAAGATAATTTTACCTTGCTGTGGATTATAAATTGATCCTGAAAAATACAAAGAGGAGAGTCTATCAGTTCTCTAGAAGATAATATAGGTTTACAGAAAACTCAACAGCAGAAAGTACAAATCAGGAGAGATCAGTCATAAACTCTGAATAATTATCAAAAATTGCTGGGAGACATTTCCAATCTATGCCCCACTATTGGACTAACAACTTAAGAACTGAGTAAGTTGTTTCAAACCTTAAAAGGTGACAAAGACTTAAATAATCCAAGAGAATTATCAAGTAAAGTTGAGAGAGAATTGGCTTTGGTGGAAAAGGAATTACAGGATGCACATGTGGATTACTATTAACTTCTACTCATTCTCCTACAGAAATTCTTATACAGAGAGAATATAAAAACCTTAGATTGAATTTTTTTAAAATCACATAACAGAATGAAATAATTAAAGACTTATTAGGAAAGGTTTCTGAATTGAATCTGACAGGAAAAATGAGACTTCATCAATTAGCAGGAATAGACCCAGCAGAAATTGTGGTACCTTTTACTATTACAGAAATTGCCTCACTATGGTCAGAAAACAGACATTGGCAAAGAACTTGCATTAATTTTTGGGAGATATTAGCAACAAATATCCCCAAAACAAGAGACTCCAGTTTATAAAGAGAACAAAATTGGATCCTTCATCACATTGTATGGAGAACACCAATTTCTGGTGCCCTCACATTCTAAACTGATGCAAAAAAGTCACGTAAGGCACGTTATAAATCATGAAAAATGAAAGTAGAGTGGCTGAAAGCCCTGATATTCAATTAAAAAAAAAACAGAGTTGTATGCCATTCTTATGGTATTATTAGATTTTCCTGAATCTCTTAATATACGTACTGACTCTCAATATGCTGAAAGAGTTGTTTTACATATTGAAGCTGCTGTTCTTTTCCAGATGATTCAAAATTAACTCCACTATTTATTCAACTACAACAAGTAATCAGAAATAGAAATTATCCATAGTATATATCACATATTAGATCCCATACTGGTCTACCATTCCCTCTAGCATAAAGTAATGATGAAATCGATCAGCTATTAATACAAAATGTGCTAGAAGCCTCAGAATTTAATTAGAAACACTATGTTAACAGCAAAATTTTGAAGAAAGGTTTTTCAATCATTTGGTGACAAGCCAAGGAAATTATATCTACTTGTTCTTTGTGTAACCAAACTTTATCACCTGCAGGAAGTAATCTAAAGAGTAAACAAAGAAGTGTAATTTGACAAATGGATGTGTTTCATTTTATAGAGATTGGAAAAATTAAAATATGTCTACCATACCATAGATACATATTCAGGATTTCAATGGACAATTGTTTGAGTTCTGAAAAGCTGTAATTACACTTTATTGGAAATTATAGCTATTATCATGATATCTAAATAAAATAAGACTGACAATGTTCCAGCATATGTCTCTAACAATATGAAAAAGGTTATTGCATATTACAACATAACACATATTATAGATGTACCACACAGTGCTACAGGACAAGCAGTTATAGAAAGATCTAATTGCACTTTAAAAGGTATGTTTTATAAACAGAAAGAGGTAATAAAAAATCCCCAGAGATAGATTATAAAGTGCTTTATTGACTTTAAATTTTTAAAATGCTAGTGAGAAAGGGATGGAGCTGCAGAGAGAGATACCAGATAATAGAAAAAAAATGCTGAATTAAATCAGCCTACACATTTTAAATATGTGTTCACCTCAGAATGGAAACCAGGATATTTGAAGAAGTTTTGCTTTGTTTCTGGAGGAAAAAAAAGCTATGAATAACATAAAAATTGAAGAAGATTAGATATGAACAAGAGAGATTTCTTTATCAGGAAAGGCAATTGTTTATCAAACAGCATGGCCATGCAATCTAAATTAACTTAAAACATTACCAAATGTCTTTAATTTGATCAGGTATGGAAAAAATATTACTGTTATTATTAGTAGTAAAAGGTCATTCTTTTTCTGTTACCAAAAAGACCATTTTGCCTTAACAAAGATATAACCTGCCAGAAAAGGAACATGGTTTGTAATAGCCACCAATCAAAATGTTCTGGGGCCTACACACAGTAGTAGAGAGACAATGTACATCAGTGGATCTCTAATGCATTGGAACATCATCCAGATGGACACAAGATATTTATACCCTACAAATATGAAATACTGAGGTTGAAACTGAAGAAAAACATGTGTATCACCACATAAACAGACAGTGGTTCTGTGTGGCCTTTGGGTGATAGATGTGGTTGCTTCCACTATGCCCACACAGGTCTGGACTGTTCCTAATTACACACCCAGGGATACATGCAAGCAGAACACTGTACACATAATAAAAAAAATAAATCTTTAAAAAAAAAAAGAAAAGAGGGGTTGAGGATTTAGCTCAGTGGCAGAGCACTTGCCTAGCAAGCACAAGGCTCTGGGTTTGATCCTCAGCTATGAAAAAAAAAGAAAACAAAAGAAAAAATATTATCCAAACTGGGTGATCCTCTTGCTATAAATCCTCAGACTGAGTGGGCTAAGATCCTGTCTTCACCTGCCTTATATTCCCATCTCCACATACCTAGTGCTTGGATGAGAGGTGTGTGCAACCATCGCCTGGCCTCTGTGGCAAATTATTTGCTAGCTCCTCTGATGTCCAAGCAGCCTTTATTTGTCAGAACACAAACAAAACATCAGACATCACTTTGGCCCAGTTTTTCCTTACTATTGTCCCTTCCCTATGTGTTTGGATGGTAATGTATATCCTGGCTCATGATATGTTGGAAGCATGCGATCAGCTTTACAATTCCAATTTATAAGAGATTACTGTTACAAGATTGCAGGAATCCCAGAAAGGAATTTGAACTTTAGACTTTTATATAAGTATGAGGTGGTTACAGACTAGGGGGACTTTTGAAATTAGACTGAATGTATCCTTGCATTATGATATGGCTACAACACTTTGGGTGCCTGGGAGTGGAATGTGGTTGTCTGAAGAAAAAGAGCTCCCTGCCTGAGGTAATGGGCACTTTTAGAAGGTGTGGCTTTGTTAGAATATGAGACTTTTTAGAAGCAAGTGTGTAACTGTGGGGGTAGACTTTGAGGTCTCCTATGCATAAGCAAAACTCAAAGTGATTGTGTTCATTACCTGTTTCCTATGGGTCAAGATATAGAATTCCTAGCTCTTTCTCCAGCACCTTGCCTTCCTGCATGCCACCATGTTTCCCACCATGATGATAATAGACTAAAACTCTGAAATTTTAAGCTACCATAAAATGTTTTCATTTCTAAACTTGCTGAGGTTATGACATTTCTTCACAGTAATTGCCATCCTAAATTGCCACCAGGATATGATGCTCTTCTGAACTCTATTGGTAAGAGGAATACCCAACACTAATACATAATTCAATAAAACAAACACCTACCAATTGAATAAAACTGAAAGTTAATTATAAAAAAAGTACTTTCCAGAATATTCTTTATTGTACTTTCTATGTTTGTAAAAACAGAATGGCATAATAGTCTCACCGACATTTTTTTTTTAGTTAGCCATTATTGGCTCACACTTCAAAAATCTGACTGTAAATGGTTTATTAATTTTATTTATTTTCTTTTTATTAATTTAAAAAATTATTTTATATACTGTCCACAATTCCTCCTCCATCATTACCTCCCATTCCCTTCTCCCCACCTCCCTTCTGCCTCCCCTTCCACTCCTCCTCTGCCTCTATTCAGAAAGGGACAGGCCTTCCATAGAATCAGTAAAGCATGGCACATCAAGTTAAGGCAGATTCAAGCTACTCCATTTGCATCAAGGTTGGCTGAGGCAACCAACATGGGGAATGAATTCTCAAAAGCCAGCTTAAGTGCCAGTTACAGGTCCTAATCTCAGTGCTAGGAGACCCACAAAGAGATCAATCTATACAACTGTCACATACAGGCAGAGGGCCTAGGTTGGTCCAGAGTTGGTGAGCTCCCGTGAGCTCAGGTGAGCTGTCTTTGTGAGTTCCCCTGTAATGACCTTGACCCCCTGCCTTGTAAAATCCTTCCTCTCTGTCTTCAAAAGGGCTCCCTGAGCTAGGCCCAGTGCCTGGCTGAGGATCTCTGCATCTTCTAACATCAATTATTGTATGAATGCTCTCTGATTACAATTAGGATAGTTACCAGTCTGATTACAGGAGATGTCCAGTTCATGCATCCTCTCCAACATTGCCAGGAATCTTAGCTGGGGTCATCATTGCAGATTTCTGGTAGTTTCCCTGGCACAAGGATTCTGCCTAAACCCAAAATGGTCCCTAATCAACATCTCTTTCATTATTATCCCTGTCCGTCCTAACCTCAAACTGCCCAACTTAAACACTCATGTTTCCATACACCCATGCCCCTACATAACCTAGGAGATCTCTTCTATTTCCCCTTCCCAGAGAAATCCATGTGTGTCTCTTTGAGCTCACCTTTCTAGCTAGCTTTTCTGGGGCTGTTGATTGTAGCCTGGATATCCTTTATTTTACAGATAATATCCACTTATGAGTGAGTACACACCACATTGATCTTTTTGTGTCTGTATTAGCTTACTCAGGATTATTTTAAAAATTCCATCCATTTGGGTGAAAATTTCATGTGGTCATTATTTTTTTTATTGCTGACTAATACTCCACTGCCCAACCCCACACATCTGAATATTCTCCCCATGGCTAACCCTCCCCATGCCACCCCAGAAGACTACAGAGGCATTGGCACAACCCATACCAGTTGGAAGAAAAGATACCTAAACTCCAGTAAGAATATTTTCAACAACAGAAATGGTAATATGGCACCACTAGAACACAGTGATCCTACAACAATAAGACCTGAACATTACAACACAGATGAAACTTCAAGAAAATAGCCTTAAAAATAATTTTGTGAAGATGATAAAGGCCCTTAAAGAGGAATTGAA
>NW_023414012.1:0-1477 GCF_903995425.1 Onychomys torridus | reverse complement strand
AAGAAGCATGCCGTCAAGCCTGGCCGAATATGCTTTATATGTTAGGAAATTGTAACAAGGAAGACTGCATGTTTGATTCAAATACAATTTATTTTTCAATCCTTGTGATTAATTATGAGGCCTTGCAACATGCTAGGCAAGCCTACCTAAGCAATACCCCAGCCCCTCACTTCTAGGCAAAGCCTTGACCTCTGAGGCATGCACTATTACTCTTTTTATATATGCATTTATTCAATGGGTGAGAGAGAGAGAGAGAGAGAGAGAGAGAGAGAGAGAGAGAGAGAGAGAGAGAAAGCCCAATTATGAAGGTTTGGGAACAACTTGCAGGAGTCAGTTCTCTTTTTCCACCATGTGCATGTGGGTTCCAGGGATGAAACTCAGGTCATCAGGTAAGGCAGCCAACACCAAAACCCAATGAGCAGACTTGCTGGCCCTGTACAACGTAGTGTCTTCAGAATTTCTCTGATGACACTTCACTCTGTGAATCCCAGGGATGTTCAGTCACTGTCCACATCCTCCTGGTCTCTCACACAAGGGCCTCTCCTGCCACATGTGTGGACCATGACAATGCCTTTGTTTTGTGTCCCTGTGACCTCTGCACCCCTCACTGACACTTCAGGGATGCACACAGCTGTCCTGCCAACCAGAGGCAAGATTCCCCAGAGAGCTTGAAGCCACAGGCACATACTGATGTGGGCTTTCAGTTGAGCTTTGTATCTTGAGAGTGATTTTGTAAAGACAATAAAGGTAGACACTTGGGATAGTTACTACATTGGCTACACTAAGCAAGCCAGCAAGCACTCCTTGGGGGATCTGGGAGGTGATGGACAGAACCCCCTAACCCTTTTTGTTTTCTGAGATCCTCAAACATCTGTCTTTTGTAAAAATTAGGAGGCTGTTAGGCTGTTATGTCTGAGGCCACAGGAGAAGTGATTGTAGGGAGAAGGACTGGTGGTCACTGGCTACTTCAAACTCGATGCTCAGAGGCTCCCAAGTGAAAAGTGTGGAAAAAGAAAGTGCATGAAATTATTCATTATACTGCCTCAGCCGAACTTCCTTCAGTCTACATGAACAAGGATCAGAGGAAATATAAATGGACTGGAAAGGCAGATGGGAAGTGCTTACAATGTGGCAGGACAGGCTGCCTGGAGACACTCAGGGGTCAGGCCTGAATTGTGATTAGTCCTATCCTGGGAGGGGGCCGTGGTCCCTGAGGGCATCTGGACTGAAGTACCACTGGCTGCAGTTGGAGGTGCCTGTGGCCTCTTCTAAGACTTCCTGGTTTATCAAAGCTGCTTCTTTACTTGGCTGGGAGGAAAGTTCCAGCACCTATCTGACATCTGTGGACAGATGAGAAGGGGCAAAATTTTGCATGTGGAAGACCGGAAAATAAATAAATAAATAAATAAATAAATAAATGAATGAATGAATAAATAAATAAATAAATAAAACTTTTAAAAAATTTTTATTTATTTAT
>NW_023414011.1:0-17370 GCF_903995425.1 Onychomys torridus | reverse complement strand
GAAGAGATGATTCTTTTGGCTATCCTGGGTTTTTTGTTTTTCCATATGAAGTTGAGTATTATTCTTTCCAGATCTGTGAAGAATTGTGTTGGTAATTTGATGGGGATTGCATTGAATCTGTAGATTGCTTTTGGTAAGATCGCCATTTTTACTAAGTTAATCCTGCCTATCCATGAGCATGGGAGATCTTTCCATTTTCTGACATCTTCTTCAATTTCTTTTTTCAGGCCCTTCACAGGCTTAGTTAGAGTAACCCCAAGGTATTTTATATCATTTGTGGCTATTGTAAAGGGTGATGTATCTCTGATTTCCTTCTCAGCCTGTTTGTCTATTGTATATAGGAGGGCTACTGATTTTTTTGAGTTGATCTTGTATCCTGCTATGTTGCTGAAGGTGTTTATAAGCTGTATCAGTTCCTTGGTTAAATTTTTGGGGTCACTCATGTATACTATCATGTCATCTGCAAATAGGGAAAGATTGACTTCTTCCTTTCCAATTTGTATCCCCTTAATCTCCTTATGTTGTCTTATAGCTCTGAAATCCTTTCTTGATTGAAGATTTTCCAACATACTAGAAGACCCCTTGCTAGGAGGCAGACTCTCAAACTAGTGTCTGAGGTTTCATGTAGGCAGGGTCCTGTTTTTGCCATGTGCACCAGTCCTAGTCCAGGAGACAATCTGAATTCTACAGGAAAGCAAGCTCTGGGGCATGGAAACGCTTGCCACAGAAATGCAGCTGCTCTTATTGGATGTAGCAAGGAGAGCACTGGCAAGGCATTCTTCCCAAGTTTGTCCATTTCTAGTACATTCCAGTGATGTGGTTGCAACTCTTGAAAGTTTGGAGAGATCTTCCACAGAATGATACCATAGGGACCAACCATCCTTACCAAGGTTCTACCAAAAATATGGCAGTGCCCTAGAGAGAGTGGTCATTGGAGTACTTACGCCTGAACTCATCCAACACAAAGGTGCTCTTGGTCAGGTGAGGGAGGGGACCTTGGCCTTAAGCTCAGCAGACAGTGCCTGCTCACATTGTCACTATCAGCAAAGCTCACCCACTGCACATCCAGGACTGCTGTCTCTTTCTGAAGTTCCACGTTCCTTACTTATCAGGTAATGGAGTTACTCTCAAGCACACATACCCCATCTTCATCCTGATACACCAGAACTTCACCTACAGGAAACTGGAGAACATTAGGGCCTCTGTTGGTTTGGCAAAAGAGGAAGTGGGGTGGTGTGGAGAGCATGTAGAATGAGCCTTCCTGTTCTGAGCAGTGATGAGGACCTGGAAAACTCTCCAGATTTCAGGATTTATTACAGTTCCATAGAGAAGCAGGTAAGGCTGTCAGTGCTTCCTCAGTTGATATCCATGAGAGGCCTGCCCTTTTCTGAAGAGATATGGTGGAGAAGTGGATGGACTGGGCAGGAGGACAGAGGACTTAGAGGAGAGGATGGAGAGGAAACTGTGATCTGGATGTACAAACAAGTAAATAAATAAACACATGAAAGAAAGAATGAAAGGAAGAAAGAAGGAAGGAGGGAGGAAGGAAGGAAGGAGTCAGAGAACGAGAGAAAGAAAGAATGGAAGAAAGAAAGACAGAAAGAAAAAAAGAAAGTGAAAATGAAAGGGCTGTGACCTCGGCTGCTACCAGGAATCCAGGTCGCTAGGAATTGGAAGCAGTGCTATTTAGACTTTGGTGTATGAAAGAGTTCAATTAGCCAAGAAGTATGTTTAGAAAATGTTGCTGGAAGTCTAAAAATGATAATCAAGGAGATTGTTAAATTCCCATCTCCTAAGGATAGCTGTTAACATGGGACCGTACATCTAAGGGGAATGATGACAATCTTGCCCAATGTCCCTTTCTCCAATAGTGGGGATGTTCTTCTGGTTCTCCTAGAAAGGTTTAGAGAGTTCTGAGAATGGAGAACAGATCCTATTTTCAGACCACTCCTAAGCTTAGTCCAAGATGCTCTGGAGGAGGGTCTAGCAGAGACATCTGGGCAGCCCAGGAAGGCATGGCTTACAGGTGGGATCCATTGCCAGAATTCCCAGCTGAATTTCCCAGGCCTCTACTCATGAGGAATAAGGACAGTCAATTTGGAACCTCTGTTGTGGAATATCTTTTTGTATACTACGAAGATGTGTAACTCTGGTTGGTTTAATGAAAAACTGAACTACCAATAGCTAGGCAGGATTTCCAGGCACAGAGGTTGCTGGGAAAAGAAGGGTGGGGATGCCAGAGCACAGAGCAAGTAGCATGGGGATTACAAAGCAAAAGTAACCGAGACACGTAAAAGAACCTAGATTAAAAGATATGTGTTAATTTAAGATAAAGAGGTAGTTAGAAACAAGCCTAAAGTATCAGGAAAATTTCATAATTAATAATAAGTCTCCATACCATGGTTTGGGAGCTTTCAGGTGGGACAGAGAAAGACTAGCAACAGACCTCTTCTTTTCATTGGAAAATGAGGGTTTGTATGGTGGCCTGAACTGGAGAGTCAATCTAGGAAATGTCACAAAGGCATGCTGATAAGTCTATCTAAGGGCTCATTCCTCAATTGAGGTTCACTCCTACCAGGTGACTCTTGTTTGTGCCATGTTGGCAAAATCTACCCAGCACAATTATTAAAGACGGTATCTGCACATCTCTACAGCATCCCTTTTGCTATTTAACACCTTGCAAACACTGGCAATTCACATTTTTATACATCAGCATTGTATATTTACAGATTATGTATCAGAAATTATTTGAATTAATTTACAATCTCCTAAAATGCAGGCTTTATAAAGTCTTATCCCTTAATCATTAGTTTATTAATCTCTAGTGGAACAAATTTGTACTCATTCACTGCCTCCTATGCTCTTGGTGACCATTAGGCTAAACAGAAGTGCCATATGCTTCTCTAAATTGCCTCAGCTCATGAGATTGGATGTGTTACACATTAATTATTGCAACAAAGCCTGAACTGACAGTCCCTCTGGGGCAGTTTTCTTTTCACAGCATTTTTGTGCCTGCATATCAGTATAAAAATCTTCAGACATCCCTGCTTCAGTCAGTTTTGAAGAAGAGGATGGCACTTTTCATAGACCACAGCAATGGCCCCATGCCTCTCTAAGACTTCTCCCTGTCCTTCCAGTCTTAGTTGACTCCACACTCACTGTCTTTCTGAAAACACAAATCTCAGTCTACATTCCATGGAAAAGGGCAAAAACAACCTACAAATTCCTGCCATGCCTGGTGGGCTTTTCCAAAATATGTCATTGCTGCTGATTGAATCAAAACATGAAGCTTACAGGGCTGGAGCTATGGCTCAGTTCTTAAGAGCACTGACTGTTCTTCCAGAGAACCAGGTAAAAATGCAAGTATTTCAACAGAGGCCCACAATTGTTTATATCTCTAGTCAGGGAATTTGCCATGCTCTTCTATCCTGTGGGGGCAGTGCACATATTTACAACCCAGACCTACAAGCACTTCATAACACTCATAGACAAACATAAATCAATTAATAGGTTGTTTTTTAAAGGTGTTGTTTAGAGCTGCAGATGCATGTACTTCAGTAACACAGACAAAAACCAGCACATGAAGAGGCATGTTCTTATCAGAATTGAAAACTGGCATTCCATATTGGAAATAACTACCCTGAGATTCTATATTTTCAACACAACTAAGTCAATTACATTTCCCTAGGTGCTGCTGCTTAATCTAATAATCCATACAATTGGTACTTTCTCCTCTTCTACTCAAATCAAACTGTGTAGGAAATTTCTCTAACCAAAGCCTTTGGATTTAGCTCAGTGGTAGATCGCTTGCCTAGCAAGCACGCAAGGCCCGGGGTTCGATCCTCAGCTCCACAAAACAAAAAAACAAACAAACTAAATATTTAAAATGTAACAAAAAGCACCAGGGTTTTAAAAAGGAAAATTACTCTTTCTGAGGCACTATGAGTTTTTCATGCCATTTTGAGTTATCTGAACACATTCACAATCATTTGCAGCCTGCAGCCATTCAGACCCAAATATACACAAAGATGCTTATATTGTTTAAACTGTTTGGCCTAATGGCTCAAGTTTCTGGCTATCTAGATCTTATATCTTAAATTAACCCATTTCTGTTAATCTGTAAGTTGACACGTGGCTCATGGCTTACCAGTATTTTACATCTTGCTTCTCATGGTGGCAGCTGGCAGCATCTCCTGACTCAGTCTTCCACTTCCCAGAATTCTCTCCTCTGCTTATCCTACCTATACTATACTTCCTGCCTGGCTACTGGCCAATCAGCATTTTATTTATCAATCAATCAAAGCAACACTTTCACAGCATACAGAAAGACATCCTCAGCAATCATTCCTTCAAAAACTTTGTCTCAAATTTTGTTCCAGTGACTCTTACAGTTGGCCATTAGTATGAGATTGTTCATTTGGGGAGACACCAAGTTGTCTCAGGTTTTTTCATATTACTTCTGTTTTTGTAGTAGCACTTAGTTATTTGGTTTTAGTTTGCTGGTTAATTCTTTGCTACACAGTTGTGTTTAGTGTTTGGATTGGGCTTGGGCTTCATGGCTTGGCTGTTCTTGGCTTAGGTGTATCTGCATAAAGCTCAGTTATGGTGACAAATAGCACCGTTTTGTAGGTCAGATAGCAGAGATGGTGCTGCATGAGAGGTGGAGACAGTAGGATCCCATGGTTGAGACCCACCTTAGGAATTGTCTTAGTATACTTTCTATTGCTGACAGACATGATGACAGAGATCAGTGTGTGGAGGATAGCATTTTGTCACTTACATATTCTGATCAAAATCCATCATTTAAGGAAATTGGGGAAGGATTTCAGGCAGGAGCAAAAGCAGAAAACACAGAGGGAAGCTCCTGTTGCATTGCTCTTCATAGTTCACTCAAACGAAGTTCGTCTACAACTCAGGACCAACTTCAAGGGAAGGAAGTGTGCACAGTGGGCTGGAATCCCATGTTAATCCTTAATCAAGAAAGTGGGTCTCAAAATCTGTCACCAACTGCAAAATCACAAGCTTAGTTTCAGCTGCTCAACACATTAACCCTCTTTGCTAGTGAGCCATGATTTTGGGGGAAATGGATGCATGAGGAAAAGATTATATTAGCTTATTCCAACCACTGCCCCTCTGCCAGCTGTCTGGCCATACCAAAATCAGAAAGCTTGACATTGCCAGCTCTGTCAAGAGGATATTTCCCAATTTAATATCACAATGGGCAATTCAATTTTGGTGGAGAAAATAAACCCCTGAAACGTCCTGTTGGAATATTGGTCTAGCCTCATCCTCCTTTAGAAAGTCTCTCTCTCTGAGAAACACATGCAGGTCCTTTCCTGAAACATATTCCATGATCAGATAAGTTATTGTACTTGTGTCAACAACGTGAAAAACTGAACGATGTTTCTGTGTTCCACAGATTGAAGTGTCTTAACTTCAGTGTTGATGTGAGCCAGGGAATTGTTTCTTTTCTCCAGGACCTTGAGAACCACCTGTGTATGTGTAGGAAGGTAGCAGTCAAGCTTCACCTCTCCAAATCCACCACAGCTTAGAGATGTTAAGATCCTGAAATCCTTTTCAAGGATGTTTTCTTCCAAGGGCCTGGCCATGATGCTCTGCTCAATTACAACACTTTATATTGTTGCCAATTCCTGTGACAAACAACATGAGAAACAATAGTTAATGCACTTTTAGAATGGATGTTTAGTGCTCAAAATCTGACATGAAATGTGGGATATCATAAACAATCTAATGATGCAGGACAAGGACATAGAAATACTAGAAGAACACAACCTCAAAGCACTAGATGAGGAATCATAATAAAGATCAAATATAGAATTACTGATGTAAATGTGCAAAGGAAAGACTGAGATCAGAGATAGAATGACTTGGTCATTTTTTAAGCTTTTAAAAGAAGCATTTATTTGTAGTATGTGCATTACAGGAAATACAACACAAGAAGGCAAGAACAGCCCTCCACCCAGTCCACAAATAGCTCAGCTTGATGTGTCCTAGATGCTTCAAGTGTACACATATTTAGAGAATTGAGACTATGCAGTATGTACCATGCTTTCTCCCCACATTGCAAATATTCACCAACTAAAAACCCCATGCTACATGAGTATTTTGATAACCAAGAGTATACCATGACATCTCAGTCTGTCAGACAAAACTGTAATCCTGTCTTCCTTGGCAACAAAAATTTCATAGAAGACAACAATGGCAGCAGGCCTCTAGTTAGAAGTACTGGCAAAGTTACAATTAAAACTGCATTCCTCAATGTTCAGCTTACAAGAAGACAAAGCCACAGACCACATGAAGTACAGCATTCCTAAGTTTATCATCAGGTCTATATACTAAAATATGAGGAAGAAGGCTTGTCCCTGCTCAATAAATGTATTCCCATGGAGTAGCTGAAGATGCACCTACAGCAGGGCTTCTCAGGATGTCAGCCTCAACACAGCACAGTGCTGCAGATCTTGCCCTGTCAGCCTCCCTCTGCCCCTCCAGTCAGCCTAGCAACATGAATTAACTCTCACTGTTCAGACATGGTTTAACAATTCTATGCTCAAGAGGAACCTTTTCTGTCAATCTGTCAAGCTATCCCTTTAACCATATGCTCTCCTTTAGGACATTTATGAATTTCAGATGTTGTGGAATGAACTTTGTGCACAAGAAACACACGTATCTTCCCACATGCACATACAGATCCCCAGGTACAGTTGTAGCAGTTTTCTATATGTGATGGTCCTAGCAAAGAGCTCTTCCCTCATCCATCCTCTTCTCTGCACAACTCCAGTTCGGGATGATTCTAGTGAGAGTATTACAAAGGTCACCCCCAGAGGACAGCCCTTCCAAAAGACTAGCAGGGCATGTATAGTGACTATCTTGCTTATTCTAACATCCTTTGTGCACTGGGACTTATCCTCTAATACTTGGCAACATTAGCTGAAATGCACACCACAACAATGGCTAGACAACTGGGAGCCAACCACCAGGCATAGGACCTTACTCTGCACTATTCTTTCCCCTAGCCACATCCACCACTGGTAACAGCATCTGCTCAAAGACCAAGTTTAACAATCCCATTACCCCAGTGTAACCATTCCTATGAAATAACAATCCTTAAAAGGTGTTGGTAACCCTTTATTTTTACCATGTTGTGCATTTTTTTACATTTATGAATTAGCATATGCATGTGGGCACATGCATGCCACTGTGCTTGTATGGAGGCTAAAAGAAAATTTGTAAATCAATTTTCTCCTTTTATCACATGGATCCTGGAGATCAAAGTCAGGTCCACCAGCTGGGTGGCAAGTGCTTTACCTGCTGAGCCACCCCACCAGTCCATTATCTACATTTTCTTATTATTTAGAGACAAAGTCTGTGTAGCCCTGGCTGGCCTGAAACTTACAAGTTCCACCTGCCTCAGCCTAGGATTAAAGGCGTGCATTACCACAGCATGTCTATTATGCACTTAAAAGTCTAAAGTCTAGATATTTTCAGTAACATTCAGTTTCCCCAGCACATGTACAATGCAGTGCAGTAAAGAAACTGCACAAACCTAACAGACTTATAAATAGCAACATTCTGGTCGGTCTAGAACCTCTCCCATCTCTCTTAACCCAGGGGTCAGGTTTATGTAACTGTCATGTTTTTGTGGGGATATTAACAATTTCACTTCCTAAGTGGTTTTTAAGTTTTTTTCCTACGAATTTTAACACAACTTTAAACCATGTCTTTTCACCAACTCTCCTTTGTCACACACTGGCAGCCTCTTTACCATATAGGAAGACTAGGTACTGCGTATTTGGACTTGTCTATCTTCTGTATCCACGATATATCATAAAATAAGACACACAGATAAAAGTGACAATGGCTAATCTTGTATTACCAAAACTTACATTAGTATTAGATGGTGTAAGTTAGGACTCCTATGTCCTTTACATGTACTCTGTACATGGCAAAGCCAAACACAATGGGGCAGTGCTTTCTTTTCCACCCATGGTGCACAATGGCTTGAGCTCTGCATGTCCTTCTTCCGGGAACCAGGAGGGGTGTGGCTATTCCTCCCCCAACAATATTTCAAATGAATCCTAACAAAAACATATTTACATAATGTGTTGTTTTGCTACATATAAAATATGTCAGGTACTTTAGAGCATCTAGAAAGATATTTCCAAAAAATACTTGGCATTGTCAAACACACACACACACACACACACACACACACACACACACACTCACATGGGTGGGGGTGGGGAATAAATAAAATGCATACACAATACAATAGTTAGAACACCAAAAAAAGGCGTCTTCTTCACACGACCAATCTGACTCTGGACCTCTTCCTCCGTCTGGGTCCTCTAACTACTGAACAAGGACTAGTGTCACTCCTGGGTCTTTCTAGAGGTGGCCTAAACAATTCCATTCCAAAGTCACTTCTAGAAGACAGGTCTATGATGTTTTCAAAGACGAATGGGTACACACCTCATTTCTGATTTCCTACCTCTACTTTACCCTGTGTCAGCAATCACTACAGCTAGACGTCCAGATTTAGCCAAAGGTTTCTCTAAAAGGGTGGGGGATAAGGTTGAGAGCAGCTTTTTCATATTATGTACAAGGCCTTCTACAGCTGTGGGATCATCAGCTTTTCTGACCAGCTGCAAGCCATGTCAGGTCCAGGCTTCTGTGGGGGGGAGAAGGGCCCCTAAGATATGTGGGGCTCCAGGACTGTGGAGGCCTCTGTTCATCCAGGTCTGGGGGCCGGGGGGTCCTCCCAGTGAAGGCCCAGTGTTCCTACACAGACCCACTGCCTCAGGTTGCAGAGCCTGGAAGGGCTAAGCTTGGCCTTCTGGTGGCCCCCATTCTTTCTGCCACACCATGCCTGCCAAAACCTGGAGATGTCCTCTGTCCTGTAAGGCATGGCTAGGGCATCTCCACGGCCCAGTCCTGGAGAGCAAGTGGGCCAGTGGAGTAGAGGCAGCCATGTCCAGAGGTTGCTGCCACGAGGCGCTTCATAGGGGGGCGGGGGAAGGGGGCTGGTGGTCAGCTAGTCAGGTGGCTGCTGTCAGGACTCAGGGACAGAGACCTAGGCTGTTCCCCCTCCCCCGGGCTCACACAGCACAGGCTGGAGGCCTCGAGGTGTCCAAGGAAGGAGGCCACACTCCCTAGGTCGCCATGCTCTCCACCGGATGACGTGGTCATTTTTAAATAAGGTATCAAAATGAAAAATCCTGGCCCAAATTAAACAATAGATTTAATATACAAACGTACAGTGGAAAAAAGAGGAGTTATGTCCTAGCAACACTGCAGTCCAGAGGATCTTTCAGGAATGTTTCCACTATTAGAACCCATGAGATTACAAAGTGTGAATGGAACTTTTAGATGTCTGTGACTATTAAAATAAGATAAAAGAAAAACACTTAAAGACTTGAGTCATAAGCAACAGGTGTGGCTGGTAACAAAAATGGCTTCAAGCCAAGTAAAGCCCAGGCTTCTTGGATTCCCTAAATCTATCAAAACTTTGGAGAAGAACAAACACTGTCCTGAGGGACTTGCATGTTAAACTGACACATACTAGAGTCATCAGAGAGGAAGGGACCTCAGTTGATGACATGTCTCCTTGAGATCCAGCTGTCTGACATTCTCTCTACTAGTGACCAATGGGGAGGCACTTTCCCATTGTGAGTGGTGCTATCCTTAGGCTGGTGGTCCTGGGTTTTATAAAACGCAGACTGAGTAAGCCAGGGGTAGCAATCAAGTAAGCAGCAGCCTTCCATGTTCTCTGCATCATCTCCTGCCAACAGGAGCCTGCTCTGTTTGAGAGGCTGTCTTGACTTTGTCTGGAGAGTAACAACAATCTTGGTAGTATATGCTGAATAAACCTTTTCCTTCCCAACTTTATTTTTCTGTGGGTTTTTTTTGGGGGGGAGGGGTTTGGTTTTTTGGTTTTTTTTTTTCAGCAACAGAAACCCCAATTAAGATAAACACCAATATTACAGAATAGACTCATGAAAAAGGAATCTAAGGAATGTATTCAAACTGATCTCAGTGCTGGTATTACCCTGAGAACACAGCCAAAATCTCTGAATAAAGAAAGTACAAACAGCTTTCCTTCATGAACACAGACAGGAAAATCATTAATGAGAGTCTTTGATACTTCACATCCATCTCAGCAACACACCCAATGGCCCCTTGTTGAAAATCAAAATGTCCTCACCCAGGAGCATATGAAGTAAAATTAGTAACAATCAAATTGGAAAACATCATAGTGAATATGTAGACTATGGAGAAGTGTCCACACTCAGCACTGTAACTAGTGTTCTGTTGTGGTATAAGGAAAAAGCTAAAACTAAATGTAGTTTTATGTGAGACAAAGCAGGTCCACAAACAAAAATAGGCTATATGTTGTCTCCTTTGAGTCATAAGGAAGGAGGAGGCTGAGGTTTGGAAACGTCATAGAATCAGTCACAAAGCTGTGGTAGGGGTACTGAAATAGTGCAGGAAAATATGATCAAGGTAAAGTACAGGCACATATGGAAATGTGTTGTAGTACCAAATCTAGTAGGTCTTTTAACAAAAGTCCCAGAGCCAGATTGTGAGCCAAATGCCGAAAGATCACAGAGACCAAGGAATAAGCCACTGCCAAGTCTTACATCCAAGTCTCCTCAGCCAGAAAAGTTTAGTTACTGTCTCCTCATGCCTTCTATATTTTCTCTTCCCAGCTATCACTTCCTTTCTAGTTCTGGAATTAAAGAGTTAGGTGCTTCCCAAACAAAGGCATGAGATCACTAGTGCTGGGATTAAAGGCGTTTGATTCCCAAATACTGGGATTAAAGTTTTGTGGATTACTTCCTGGCTCTGTTTCTCTCATAGATTGACTCAAAAAAAATTTTTTTTGTTTTTTGAGAGGTGGTTTCTCTGTGTAGCTTTGAGCCTTTCCTGGATCTCCATCTATAGACCAGGCTGGCCTTGAACTCACAGAGATCTGCCTGCCTCTGCCTCCCAAGTGCTGGGATTAAAGGCGTGTCCCACCACTGCCCAGCTCCAAGTTATAATAGGATACATTTTCATTCATTTTACACACCAATCAAAGACCCCCCTTCCCTCCTGCATCCCTCCAGCCTCCCCTTCTACCCATCCCCAACTCCTCCTACAAGAAGTCAAGGGCCTCCAATGGGGAGGCACATCCAAGCCCTACTCCCTGCCTCAGGGCTGCATGAGTCTTACCATCATAGGTAGAGAGCTCCAAAAAGCCTGCTCATGCACCATCCTACTGCCAGGGGGCCCCCAGTGAGATCAAGATACATAATGTCTTGTCATGCAGAGGGCCTAGTCCAGTCCCATGTAGGCTCCACAGCCAGTGATCCAACTTTCATGATTTCTCACTAGTTTGGTTTGTTTGTCCCTGCAGGTTTCCCCATCATGATCATGATGCACATGTTCATAAAATCCCTCTTGTCTCTCTGACTTCTGGAGCTCTGCATGGTATTTGGCCTTGTATTCTGCATTTGCTTCTATCTGTCAGTGCAGAAGAGCTCTGTGATAGACTGTTAGGGTATTCACCTGTCTTATCACTGAGTCAAGCCGGGTTACTTCAGGCGCCCTCTCCATTATTTCTAGGAGTCCAAGATGGGGTGATATTTGGGGGTCCTGGCAACTTCCCTAGCACTGGGTTTCTCACTATCCTCATGATATCCCACTCTATCATAATACCTCTTTCATTGCTTTCCCACTCTATCCTTGTGTTCAAGAAGATAAACAGATTAAGAAAAGCAAAAAAAAAAGAAAAAGAAAAAGAAAGAAAGAAAGAAATGGTGACCTCAGGGCAAGATCCCACACAGTTAAGTTTCTAACTTGTGAAAAGAAATTTAAAAAAAGCTTAGGGACTAGGCTGTCCTTCAACATGGTATTCCAGATTGTGCTGACTACCATGGGAGGCCTCACCCCCTCAGAGGAGTGGATGGTGGTAGAGGGGAGGGAGGTGAGGAGGCAGGAGAAGGAGAGGGAGGGGTAACTAGGGTTGGTATGTAAAATGAAAAAAATTAATAAATAAATATATTTATTAAAAAAAGAAAAGCTTAGAGTCACTTATAGTGGTGCAGGACATTAATCCCAACTCTAGGGAGGTAGAAGCTGGTGGATCATTGAGCTTTATGCCAGCCCAGTCTACAGAGGTAATTCCAGAGCAGCCAAGCACAAGCAGTGAGGAAACCATGGAAAACAAATATCTGGTTATGATGTACTTGAACAAGGGGATTATGTTCCAGCCCCAGTAAGCAGGAGAATATGGCAGTTCTGGCTTTAGAGTCAAGGATAGAAGAAAGACATTATAGAATCTCCCTCCCCCACTAAGCAAAGCCATTAAAGCCAGGCATGTGTCAGGGGTGTGTCTGAAAGGAGGCATATAGAGATCATTGCATGAAGCTGTGAATGTGAAGCCTGGATTGCCTAGAATACCCCAAAATGTTTGCTATCCCAGAGCTGTGGTTGGGATACCTGCCAAGGACAGTAGCTTCTTGGGAGTAGATCCAGCACAATAGAAAGAAGTATGCTGCAGTCAGCAAAGCTGAAAAGAGTTGGATTATCTGAAGAGCTTTTTGGCATTAGAATGGGAGACACAGAGTTTGGAGTTTGCCCAGCTGATTTTTTATCTTCTGTGGTCCAGTATTTCCTCACTATATTCCATTCCCTTTATTTTGGGCAGTAATTTGTATCTTGGGCCATTATATGTTGGAAGTATGTGGTCTGTTTCTTGATTTTGACTTTATAGAGGATTACAGTTAAAAGATTGCAGAAGAGACTTGGAATTTGGACATTAAAAAAGTTGTTGAGATTTTGATAAAATTGGAGGGCTTTTGAAGTTGGAATAAAGGAACTCTGCATTATGCTATTGCTGCAAGGTGTTGGGTTCCAGTGAGAGCATTGTGGTTGTTAGAGTGTAAGTAGCATCTGTAAGTTTCCAGGGAGTGGCATCAATAGGAGGTGTGGCTTTGTTGGAGTAGGTGTGGACTCCTTGGAGGAAGTGTCTCTACTGAGGTAGGCTTCAAGTTGCATATGTGCTGAAGCCATGCCCAGTGTCTCAGACCACTTCCTGTTGTCTTCAGGATCAAGTTGTGGCTCCTTATTCACTCTCAGCTCCTTCTTCAGGGTCATGTCAGCTTGCATGCCACCATGTCTTTACATGATGATGCTAGACTAAAACTCTAAAGATGTGAGCCACCAAATTATGTGTTTTCTTTGTAAGTGGTCATGGTGTCTCTTCACAGCAATAGAAACACTAACAAAGATGTCATGCTGTGTGTTAATTATCATCTGTTTATGTTTGGGTTTGTTATTAGGAAAGTTTGTACCTAGCAGGAGTTGTGTGTGAGGGCTGTAGCTGTTGGTGAGGGTAAGCACAGTAGGAACTGACAACTACCCCATCATGTGATAGTAGTTCTTTGGATATAAGAGATAGGCTACTGTGCAGTGTCTGACGTCTACCTAGCCCTGCATGTGTATGTGGAGATTAAAGGGAGAGAAACATATCACCACATGACACTTCCATTGTATGAATATGGGGACTATGATGGTCAGACAGGGCTTTATATAGTAGGTGTTACAATCCTGCACTCACTCATTGGGATCTTGCATCTTAAGTTATTAGTGGGCACTGGTGACTATGTAAGCGGGTTGTATTCATGCAATCTGAGCCTTAAAAAATGGTGGACATGGACCCAACCTATCTCTCTGCTCCCTGATCTGCTCTGCTCCATCCCTCTAACTATATTTCTCTCTCCCCATACCTGGCCACCTTCCCCCAACCCATTTTCCCTACTAATAAAGCTCTAAAAATGAGCACTGGGTTCACTTGTGACTGTGACCTATACATGATGTAAACGGCACTGCAACCACCACCTTTCAGTAGGTTGTAACAACTGATTGAGTATATACAAAGGGGCCTAAAATTGATGGAGAAGGGTTATGAACCAGGACATAATATGTAGACTTGTATGCATAAGTTGGGCTCTTACTATAGGAAAAAGGCTACCTAGCAGGGACTGTGAAATAAAGTATGTATGACACTTTGTTTTAAGGCAGGGCATGCCTAATGAGTCTTGTAATCTAGATGTGTGTGTGTGTGTGTGTGTGTGTGTGTGTGTGTGTGTGTGTATCTGGAGAAAGTGAGCGAAAGAGACGAGAGAGAAGAGAGAGATTTGCTATGGCAGTAGGAGAGAGAATATCTAGCAAGACCAAGTGTTAGTATTTAAGCGGTGCTAGGAACACGTCCCGAACAGACAACACCACAGAAGAGTTTTATTAAAGAGGATAGAGGTGACAGGCCTGTGTGAAACACACGTGGGTAAGGAGATAAGGGGGAGGGGGGAGAGACTCATGCAAGATGGCACCGGCTTTTTTCAGGTTGGGCCGCGTATGCATACAGGAACTCCTGTGGGTACTCACGCATTCGTGTAGATTACATGGCTGCGAGCTCGCTTTATGCAACCACATAAAACCACAGAGTCCCGGTCCTGTGAGATGTCTGACCGAAGATGGCTATTCTGAACTGGAAATAGTTAGGCGGTCCGCCGGGCAAGCCCAACCATGTGGACATGTAATTCTCTATCATTCCCGACTTTTATGTTTTAAAAAAGAAAAAAAAAAACGTGGATAGATGGGTATGGGACGCCGTTTCTCTCAAAGACTGCTTCAGGCTGAATGGTGGACATTGATTGATTTTGGGGGGAGATGGGGAAGCTGCCTGAAGTCCTGGGATGAAGTCCTGTAGCTGTGTCCATCCTCCATGGTGTGGCTGGTCCTAGGATGAAGTCCTACAGCTGTCTGTCCTCCATGGTGTGGCTGGGAACCTTCTATCTGACAAGACACTGGTGACATAAAAAGCTTAGAGAAAAGACTCATTGTTATTTTATTTTTGGAGTTGACATTTATCTGAGGTAGATCTGGCCTGTCTGGATGGAGACATGTTAAAAAGTTGGCTGTGATGTTTTAGTACTCTGCTTAATTTTTATCTGAGACAAGCCTTATTTAAGGCAGTTTATTTAAGGCACCTGTTTGTTTTGCTAGTTTAGCATTTGGGAAACACAGGTGATCAGTTGCTGAGTATTGAACAGTGATAGATTGTTATATCCTTACCGCCTAGATATTTTGATGGTCCCTTTTGCCTCCGGCTCTATGTGGCCCTAGTTGGGAAGGATGATACCTTATTCCTCTGGAATCGGTGACAAAGCAGTGGATCCTGATGTCCTCTGGAGCTTGAGAGTGGAAGAGAACTTGTTTTTCTGAATTAGGGACAAGGCAAAGATCATGGCCCTCTCTGTATGCACATGAGAAACACAGGCGGTAACTTTGAAATGAGACAATAAGCTCTTATCTTAGTTGGAAATCTTTCTCATTAAGTAACTCTGAAAGTACAATTAAATCTGGTGAAGTAAATAAGGCTGTCCTCTGTTCCCCACAATAGGAAGGAGGCGTGACATCCTAAAACTCCCAGGACTGAGTCAATGGCTCTGGTGTCCAGAAGGAAAGAAAGGGATCGCTTCCCTGCTGAGTTCTGGGTTCCCTGCTGTGTCTGTAGTCAAGCCTAGGTTTGCTGGAGGTCTTAGCTTGCTGTACCCATGCGTCTTGGCGCCTGGGGCAGTCAGCTGACTGGTTGTCTTTCTAGGCAGCTCAAGAACAAGGCTGTTGATGGCCTGGCAGGGGATTTGCTAGCCCGTGGCCTTTTTCATTTAAAACAGGGACCCAACAGCTTTCAGGAGTCAGCGAGTGCCAGCATTTGGCAATTTTGTTTTCGGGCTTCTCTTTCCTGGCACACCTTAACCACCACAGGTGACTCTTTTGCCCATGGGGTCAGGAGCCTTGTTCTCCAGATACTTAACTTTAGCTGGGAACAAGAAATGGATTTTACTCTGTGTCCTGAATTTTTCCTGACGATTGGTGGCTTAAGGACAGCTTTTGGAAGATCTGCCAGTAGGCAGACTGTAAACTGATCCTTTGGAAGACTTGCTTGAGGCTATAAGCTGATTTTTTTGGCTTAGGAGCCATCCTGATTATTGTAAACTTAATTGTTTAGATCTCAGCTGCTTTTAGACCCGTCTGTGGTTCTCAAGGCAGTTTGAGAATGAGTGGGTGGAGTTAAGGAACCGCCCAAGCCCGCACATTTGAGCCCGCCCACCACCTGCTAGGAAGTCAGACAGAAAAGGTTACATGTAGCAGACACCTTAGTGGGAAAGGAAAGAAAGGGTTTAGAGCTTTAGCAGAAAGCTTGGAGATGAAGCAACTCTTATTTTCCCGTTTGCTGGCTGAAGTACCTGCCACACTGTTATGTGGTCAGGTTTACCAGTACCGCAAAGCTGTTAAGCAGCCAGATTTACTGGTACCCGCCCCATCCGCCAATGTAAGTGGGTGGTATCTGCCTTCTGTCCCTTGGCTGTAGCTGAGTGGAAAATAAAAAAAATTAAAATAACAAACTGGGATCAGACTTCAACTCAGGCGTCCTGAGAATGAAGTAAGATCTAAGATAAGCTCAAGTCCCCCCGCCCCCTTTCGTCAAAGGATGGGAGGAGCTGCGACTGTGCTGCTGTGGGTCCACCTGGTAGACCCCAGACGCCATTTTTGCACTGAGCAAAAATGGGCCTGCCTTGCCAGCACAGCCTGGACAACCCCCTGAGATTGTCTGTCGCAAACATATAGCTCAGATTTCAGCCATTAGAACAGCAGACTCATTGTGAAAAATCATGGCAGTATCAATAATGGAAAGCCGTGCTTCTCATGGCTGCCATCACCCCCGGTGGCCAACTGGAGGTGCAGGCTGGTTGGCGGAAGAATCACAAGCCATGGTTATTTTTTAAAGCATACTTGGGCCATCTCTCAGTACAGAGACTAATAAGCTGATCGAACTGGAAGCCTTATTTCCCATGTCTGCAGTGGAGAGACAAAAACGAAAAATAAACATGATCTGGAGCTAAGAACTCCGGAGGTCTGGACAGATCTCGGGCACAAGCCGCCTTATCAGCTCGTCAGCAGATAAGCAGGGGCCCACCCCTGTGGTGAGGCAAAGGGCTTCACACAGCCTTGAATGGCACACGCTGATGGTGGTGGTCCCTTCACAAAATATCTCAAGCTGCAGACGTGGGAGGTGGCTGGAAATCCAGGCCTGCAATGGGGGCCAGCCATAGCCAGTAAGAAAAGGGGAAAACTCACCAATCAGTAGCGGTGTTACATGTGGATTTGTGCAACCAGGCTAATGGAGAGTAATCTGTCCCGAACGGAGCAGAGTTCCCAGTGTTGTAGCACAGTTTCCGTCCTTGTTCCCAGTTCCCAGCAGAAGCTGGCACTAGCGTTCTGGGATCAAATATCTGATCGCTC
>NW_023414010.1:0-25488 GCF_903995425.1 Onychomys torridus | reverse complement strand
AGGGTTAGCGTTAGTGCTAGGGTTAGGGTTAGAGTTAGGGGTTATGGTTAGGGTTACTTCTTAGGGTTAGTGGTTAGATTCGGAGCATCCTTTACCCTCTGCGGGCATCTCTGACCCTCCTCAGGGTCCTGTGTCCTCTGCTTTCAGGTCAGAAGGAAATTTCCTGGTCCTTCTTTACATCATCAGGGTTAGGGTTAGTAGTGTTAGGGTTAGGTTAGTGTTAGTGTTTGTTTAGGGTTAGGGTTAGGTTAGGGTTAGGAACTTCAGAGGCAAGTATATCCAACAGAATGCAAGAGATGGAGAGAGGAACTCTGGTGTTGAAGATACAAGTAGGATAAATAGATTCATCAGTCAAAAAAACACTAACACTAACAAAGTCATGATCCAAAATGTACATGAAATTTGGGACACAATGAAAAGACCAAACCTGTGAATAATAGGGATAGAGAAAGGAGAAGAATACAAACTCAAAGGCACAGAAAATATATTTAACAAGATCATAGAAGAAAACTTTCCCACTTAAAGAAGGAAATGCCTATGAAGATACAAGAATAAAAGGCTTTCCAATCAAATGGTCTTAAGAAGCAAGCTTGTGTAGCCATCCTAATATCCAGCAAAACAGACTTCAAACTAAAATCAATCAAAAGAGATGATGAAGGACATTACATACTGATCACAGGAAATATCCACCAAGATGAAGTCTCAATTCTGAATATTTATGCCCCAAACACAAGGGTACCCACATATGTAAAAGAAACATCACTAAAAGCTTAAGTCACATATGAAACCTCACACATTAATAGTGGGAGACTTCAACCCCCCACATTCACCTCTGGACAGATCAGCCAAATTGCAACTTAACAGAGACATAATGGTCTTAACTGATGCTATGGCTCAAATGAACTTTATCGATATCTACAGAACATTCCACCCAAACAAAAAAGAATATACCTTTTTTGCAGCACCCCATGGAACCTTCTCTAAAATTGACCAAATACTGGGCCACAAAGCAAATCTCAACAGATACAAAACAATTGGAATAACCTCCTGTGCTCTATCAGACCACAATAGTTTAAAGTTAGATTTCAACAACAGAAAAAACTACAGAAATCCTACAATCTCATGGAAAATGAATAATGCTCAACTGAATCAACAATGGGTTAGGGATAAAACAAAGAAATTAATGACTTCTTAGAGATCAATGAAAATGAATACACCATATACCCAAACTTATGGGACACTATGAGGAAAATTCATAGGCCTAAATGCCCACATAAAGAAGCTGGAGAAATCTCATGCTACTGACTTGACAGCACACCTAAAAGCCCTTGAACAGGAAGAAGCAATGTCTCCCAGGAGGAACAAACACCAGGAAAATATCAAATTGAGAGCTGAAATCAATAAAATACAAATAAAGAGAACAATACAAAGGATTACTGAAACAAAGAGTTGGTTCTTTGAGAAGATCTACAAGAGAGACAAGCCCTTATCCAAACTAATCAAAAGACAGAGAGAGTGCATCCAAATTAATGAAATCAGAAATGAAAAGGGGGACATAACAACAAACAATGAGGAAGTACAGAGAATGATCAGGTCATACTTCAAAAACCTCTACTCCACAAAACTGGAAAGTCTAGAAGAAATGGATAATTTTCTGGATAGGCACCACATACCTAAGTGAAATCAAGACCAGATAAACCATTTAAATTGTCCAGTAACCCCTAAGGAAATAGAATCAGTCATTAAAAGTCTTCCAACCAAAAAAAGCCCAGGACCAATGGTTTCAAAGCAGAATTCTGCCAGATCTTCAAAGAAGACTTAATACCAATACTCTTTCAATTGTTCCACACAATAGAAGCAGAAGGTATATTACCAAACTCCTTCTATGATGCTACAAATACCCTGATTCCTAAACCAAACAAAGATACAACAAAGAAAGAGAACTACAGACAGATCTCACTCATGAACACTGATGCAAAAATACTCAATAAAATACTGGCAAACAGACTCCAAGAACACATCAAATCAAACACCCCTTCATGACAAAAGTCTTGAAGCAATCAGGAATACAGGGAACATACCTAAACATAATAAAGGCAATCTACAGCAAGCCAAAAGCCAACATCAAATAAAATGGAGAGAAACTCAAAGCAATACCACTACAATCAGGAACAAGGCAAGGCTGTCCCCTCTCCCCATACTTACTCAATATAGAACTTGAAGAACTAGCCAGAGCTATAAGACAACATAAAGAGATTAAGGGGATACAAATTGGAAAGGAAGAAGTCAAGCTCTCCCTATTGGCAGATGACATGTTAGTATACATGAGTGACCCCAAAAATTCAACCAAGGAAATGATGCAGCTAATAAAAACCTTCAGCAACATATCAGGATACAAGATCAACTCAAAAAATCAGTAGCCTTCCTATATACAATAGACAAACAGGATGAGAAGGAAATCAGAGATACATCAACCTTTACAATAGCCACAAATGATATAAAATACCTTGGGGTTACACTAACTAAGAATATGAAGGATGTAGATATTCAACCTTTATCAGATGACAATTTTCATTTACTTATATGATTTTTTATGTTCAATTTGGTGAAAATTTGGTTTTACCTTATTTCTTGTGGTCAATATGTATATTTTGGGTATTAGACATGTATCAGATGAGATTTTTTGTTATATTTAATTTCGTGTGTTTAATATGTATATTTTGGATATGAGACCTTTATCACATGAGAACTTTTCTTTTATTTATTTATTATGTTCAAATTGTATGTTTTGGTTATTAGACCTTTATGAGATGAGAAATTTTAGTTCATTTTTCTGGTTTCTTGTGTTCAATGAGTATATTTGGGATAATAGAATTTATCAGATGACAATTTTTCTTTTGTTTTCTAATTATGTTCAAAATTAATATTTTGGATATTATACCTTCATTAGATAAAACTTTTGTTTTATTTATCAAATTTCTTGTGTTCAATGTGTATACTTTATATATTATATTAGACCTTTATCAGGTGAGAATTTTTGTTTTATTTAATCTGATTTCTTGTATTCAATAGGTATATTTTGGATATTCAAATTTTATCAGATGAGAATTTTTGTTTTATTTAAAAATTTTCAAGATTTATTTATTCATTATGTATATAGTATTCTGCCTGCATGTGTCCCTGAAGGCCAAATGAGAGCACCAGATCTCATTACAGGTATTTGTAAGCTACCATGTGGTTGCTGGGAATTGAACTCAGGACCTCTGGAAGAGCAGTTGGTGCTCTTAACCACTGATCCATCTCTCCAGCACTTATTTATTTTTTTGTTCAAAAAGTATATTTTGGGTATTGACCTGTATCACAGGAAGATTTAGCTTCCTTTTTCTGTTTTCTTGTCTTCAATATGCATATTCTGGATATTAGAAATTTTTCTGGTGAAAAATTATGTTTTCAATATGAATATATTTGACATTTGATCTTTATTACATGATATTTTTTGTTTTTTGATTACGTGTGTTAAGTTGGATACTTTTGCTATTAGAACTTTATAAGATGAGAATTGTTGTATTATTTTTTTTTCTAGTGTGCAATATGTACATTTTGTATATAGACCTTTTTCAGGTGAAAATTTTTGTTTTATTTAATTTCTTGTGTTCAATCTATATATTTTGGATATTAAACCTTTATCAAATGATAATTTTTGTTTTGTTTTCTATTGTTCAATAAGAATGTTTTCCATATTTGACCATTATCATGTGAAAATTTTCTTTTCTTTTCCTGATTTCTTGTGTTCGATATGTGTATTTTGGATATTAGACCTTCATCACTTGAGCTTTTTTGTTCTGTTTTTCTGATTTCTTGTGTTTAATACACACACACACAGATATATATATGAATATTATACCTTTATCAGATGAGATTTTTTTCATTTATCTGATTTCTTGGGATTAATGTGTTTGTTTTGGTTATTAGTACTTAAAAATTGAGAATTTTTGTTTTATCTAATTACTTGTGTTCAATATATATATTTTGGATTTGAGACTTTAATCAGATGAAATTTTGGTTTTATTTATCTGTTTTCATGTGATCAATGTCCGTATTTTGGATATTAGATTTTTATCTCCAGAGATGTTTTTTGTTCAACATTATATTTATGATATTTGACATTTATCACATGAAAATTTTGTTCATTTTATGACTTCCTGTGTTTAATATGTATATTTTGGATATTAGACTTTTATCAGATGAGAATTTTTGCTTTGTTTATTTGAATTCTAGTGTTCAACACATTTTTTATTAGACTTTCATCAGAGCATAATTTTTAATTTATTTAGTTTCTTGTTTTGAGTATGTTTTTGCATATTTCATCTTTTTTAGTTGTTATTCATTATATTTTTGTTTTAATTTTACACATCAGCCATGTGATCCCCTGTCCTACCCCCTCCTGTCCCGGCCCCCACCTACCCCCCAGCCCCTCACCTCCATTACCATCTCGTCCACAGCCAAGACTCTCCTGGGGATTCATTTCAACCTGGTGGATTCAGTACAGGCAGTTCCAGTCCCCTCCTTCCAGGCTGAGGAAAGTGTCCTTGTGAAAGCCCAAGGATCCAAACAGCCAGCTCATGCACTCAGGAGAGGTCCCGGTCCCACAGCCAGATGCCTCCCAAACAGTTCAAGCTATTCAATTGTCTCATTTATCCAGAGGGCCTGATCCACCTTGGGGCTGCACAGCCTTTGGTTCATAATTCATGTGCTTCCATTCATTTGGCTATTTGTCCCTGTGCTGTTGCAATCTTGGTCTCAACAATTCTCACACATACAATCCCTTCTCTTTCTCACCAATTGGACTCCTGGAGTTCCACCTGGGGCCTGGCTGAGGATCTCTGTATCCACTTCCATCAGTTATTGGATGAGAGTTCCAGCATAACCATTAGTGTGTTTGGCCATCATATCACCAGACTAGGTCAGTTTGGGCTTTCTCTCAAACATTGCTATTAGTCTACAGTGGAGGTATCATTGTGGATTTCTTGGGGCCTCTCTAGCATTTTGTTTCTTCCTTTTCTCATGTGTTCTTCATTTATAATGGCTTATTCTCTGTTCTCACTTTCTGTTCTTGATCCAGCTGGGACCTCCTGCTCCCCTAAGCTCTCAGTCCTTCGAACCTTGCACTTTATTACCTCCACTCATGTCCAGGTTGTTCATGTAGATCTCACCCAGTTCTCTGTCATTGGTCAATCCCTGTGACTTTCCTAGGGTCCTGTTTTCTAGGTAGCCTCCATGGTGTTGTGAATAGCAATTTGGTCATCTTGTTTTACATCTAGTATCTTCCTAAGAGTGAGTACATACCATGTTTGTCTCTTTGAGTCTGGGTTACCTCTCACAGGTTTTTTTTTTCTAGATCAATCCATTTGCCTGCAAACCTCATCATGTCTTTGTTTTTCTCCTCTGAGTAGTACTCTATTGTGGATATGTACCATATTTTCTTTATCCGTTCTTCAGTTGAAGGGTATCTAGGTTGTTTCTATATTCTAGCTATTACAAGCAATGCTGATATGAACATAGCTCAGCAAATGCCCTTGTGGTATGATTGAGCATTCCTTGGGTATGTGTCCAAGAGTGCTACAGCTGGCTATTGGGGGCAATGGATTCCCAATTTTCTAAGGAAGCGCTATATTGATTTCCAAAGTGGCTGTACAAGCTTGCATTCCCACCAGCAGTGGAGGAGAGTTCCCCTTTCACCACATCCTCTCCAGCATAAGCTGTCTTCTGTGTTTTTGATCTTGGTCATTATGACAGGTATAAGATTATATCTCAGAGTCATTTTGGTTTGCATTTCCCTGATGTCTATGGATGTTGTGCAAATCATAAATGACTTTCAGCCATTTGAGCTTCCTCTGTTGAGAATTCTCTATTTAGTTCTATAACTCTTTTCTTAATTGGACTGTTGGGTATTTGGATGTCTGATTTCTTGAGTTTTTTGTTTATATATTCTGGATATCAGCCCTCTGTCAGATGTGGGGTTGGTGAAGAACTTTTCCCATTCTGTAGGCTGTCATTTTGTCTTGTTGACCATGTCCTTTGCTCTAAAAAAGCTTCTCAGTTTCAACAGGTACCATTTATTGATTGTTTCTCTCAGTGTCTGTGCTACTGGTGTTATATTTAGGAAGTGATCTCCTATGCCAAGGCATTCAAGACTACTTCCTACTTCTCTTCTATTAAGTTCAGAGTAACTGGATTTATGTTGAGGTCTTTGATCCACTTGGACTTAAGTTTTGTACACGGTGACACATATGGATCTATTTGCAGCCTTCTACACGTTGACATCCAGTTATGCTAGCACCATTTGTTGAAGATGATTTCTTTTTTCATTGTACAGTTTTGGCTTATTTCTTTTTTATTATTTTATTTATTCTTCAGTCATACAAGACATCCAAACTGCAGGTTTTCCTCCCTCCACTCATCTGAGTCCTCTCCATTGCTCCCTTCTTCACCAGATCCACTCCTCCTCCACTTCTCTTCAGAACAGAGCAGCTATTGCTGGGCTATCAACCAAACACTGCATAACAAGTGACAATAAGACTAGGGAGGAACCTTCATATCAAGCCTGGATGAAGCAAGATAGTAGGAGTTAAAGGATTTCAAGAGCAAGCAAATGAGTCAGATATACACCCCTGCTTCCTTTGTTAGGAGTTGTACAAAAACACCAAGCTATACAATAGTAACACATATTCAGAGGAACAAATGTGGACCCATACAGGTAGTAAATGGTATTTCAGTCACTGTGAGCTGCTGTGAGCCCCTGTGAGCTCTACTTAGTAGATTCTCTGGGCTATGTTCTCTTCTTTCTTTTTAGTTAGGAAATTTGTTTTTTTAATCCTTTTTGGGATTTGAGCTGATATTTTCCTCCTTCCATTCCTATTTTTCCTATGCTTGGTCTTTTAATAGTGTTCCAGGTTTCCTGGGTCTTATGTTTCGGGAAAGCTTTCAACTTAACATTTTCTTTCATCAATATAGCCATATATTCTATCTTATGTTTAAAGCCTGAAATTCTCTATTCCATGTCTTGTGTTTTCTTGGTGACGCTTGGCTCTATACTTCCTGTTAAAAAACCTAGGTTTTCATTTCTAGAACTTTTTCAGTTTATATTTTTTAATTGCTTCTCTTTCCATTATTAGGTGATGAAGAGATCATTCATTATCATCAACTGTTTGGCTTTGGCTTTTTTTAAGGGATTGGTTACTTTTTCCAATAGTACATTATTCCATTCTCTGCTTTCTTTATAGGGATTCATGTACTTCCTCTTTAAGAACTCCTATCATCTTTATAATGTTTATCTTAATTGTCCTTCAACTGTGATGGAATACCCAGGTTTTTCTGTAGTAGGATAGCATGAATCTGGTAGTGAAATATTGCTACAGCTATTGTTGATTATGTTCTTATGCTGGTGTCGAATTATCTGGATTTGAGGTGATTGAGGGTCTAGGCACTGATTTCTCAGTTTGTCTTTTTGGTAGGTTGTATTTTTTTTTAACTTTCTAGACAGTGTTTCTCTGTGTAGCTTTATGCCTTTCCTGGAACTGTAGTTCTCTTTCTTTGTTGCATCTTTGTTTAATTTAGGAATCAGGGTAATTGTAGCCTCATAGAAGGAGTTTGGTAACATACCTTCTGCTTCTATTGTGTGGAACAATTGAAAGAGTATTGGTATTAAGTTTTCTTTGAAGATGTGGTAGAAACCTGCAGTGAAACCATCTGGTCCAGGGCTTTTTTTTGGTTGGGAGAATTTTAATGACTGATTCTATTTCCTTAGGGGTTATTGGACTATTTAAATATTTTATCTAGTCTTGATTTAACCTAGTTATGTGGTATCTATCCAGAAAAATATCCATTTCTTTTAGATTTTCCAGTTTTGTGGAGTAGACCTGATGATTCTCCAGATTTCCTCATTGTCTGTTGTTATGTCCCCATTTTCATTTCTGTATTTGTTAATTTGGATGCTCTCTCTCTCCTTCTTTTTGTTAGTGTGGATAAGGGCTTGTCTATCTTGTTGATCTTCTCAAAGAACCAACTCTTTGTTTCATTAATCCTTTGTATTGTTCTCTTTATTTGTATTTTATTGATTTCAGCTCTCAATTTGATAATTTCCTGGCATCTGTTCCTCCTGGGAGACTTTGCTTCTTCCTGTTCAAGGGCTTTCAGATGTGCTGTCAAGTCACTAGTGTGAGATTTCCCCAGCATCTTTACGTGGGCATTCAGTGCTATGAATTTCCCTCTTAGCAGTGCTTTCATAGTATCCCATAAGTTTGGGTATGTGCTGTATTCATATTCATTGATCTCTAGGAAGTCTTTATTTCTTCCTTAACCTATTGGTGATTCACTTGAGCATTATTCAGTTTCCATGAGATTGTAGGATTTCTGTAGTTTTTTTCCGTTGTTGAATTCTAACTTTAAACCATGGTGGTCTGATAGAACACAGGAGGTTATTCTAATTGTTTTTTATCTGTTTAGATTTGCTTTGTGGCCAAGTATGTGGTCAATTTTAGAGAAGGTTTCATGGGGTGCTCAGAAGAACGTCTTTGAAGCCATGAATGTTACCAACTTGAGAACAGACTATCATATGCCAGTAGTTTATTTAAAAATTGGATTATGGTCTTGAAATTTATTGTAAAAGACAACTGTTTATCATTGATAATGATACGTGAGGAAAATTTATTATAAAAAATAACTCTATTCTGTCATGGATTATCAATATTAACTAACCTTATAAACCTATATGTCCAAGAGACAAAGTTTAAACACATGCCCAATGCCAAAAATTATAAGATCTATGTTTTAGAAAAATGTGAATCCACCCCTGATTAATAAATTCTGTATGAATTAGTAAATATTTTGGCTGCTAGTCACTCAGGTTGCAAGAGTCTCTGGGCAATCATCCCTGGCTCATCCTATCCTTTCCTCCTCCTTACCTCATCTCTGGGACCAAGCCAACTTGGGGGATACCCCAGGCATAAAACTATTCTAAATGGATGTTTTAATCAAATAAATAAAACAAAATATCTTTCCTGATAAATGTCTAATATCCAAAATATACATATAGAACACAAGAAATGAAGTAAACAATAAAAAAAATTCCCATCTGATAAAGGTCTAATATTCATAATATACATATTGAACTTAATTAGATAAATAAAACAGAAATTCCCATCTCAAAAAGGACTAATATCAAAATATACACATTGAAACCAAGAAATCAGATAAATAACACAAAAATTCTGATCTGATAAAGGTCTAATATCCAAAATATACATATTGAACAATATCACGAACATTTTCATGTGATAAATGTCTCATATGAAAACTATACATGTGGAACAAAATTAAATAAAACAAATATTTTCAATGGGAACATATTAATATCCAAAATATACATTTTGAACACAGGAAATCAGATGAATAAAACCAAAATGTCTGTTCTACAGAGTGAGTTCCAGGAAAGGCATAAAGATGCACAGAGAAATAATAATACAAAAATTCTTATCTGATAAAGGACTAAAATCCCAACTATACAAATTGTACCAAAAAAACTCTATAAATAAAAAAATTCTCATGTGATAAAAGTCTAAAATCCAAAATATGCATATTGAACATAATTACATAAATAAAACAAAATTTCTCATGTGATGAGTGTCTAATATCAAATATATACATATGGAAACCAAGAAATTAAGAAAATCAAAAATTCTTATCTGATAAATGTCTAATATCAAAAACATCCTACTTCACAATTGTTTCTCTGAAATGTTTGGATATTAGACCTTTATTTGAGAGAATATTTGTTTAATTCATCTAAATTCTTATTTTCAATAGGAAGATTTTTGATATTAGACTTCATCAAGTGTGAATTTTTGTTTTTTTTTATTTTTGAGTGTTCATTAAATATATTTTTACACTTAGAACTTTACCAGATGACTATTTTTGTTTTATTTATATAATCATTTGTGTTCAATATGTACCTTTTGCATATTAAACCTTTATCAGATGAGAACTTTTATTTAATTTCTTTGTTCATTATGCATACTTTTATATTAGACTTTTATCAGTTGAAAGTTTTTGTTTTATTAAATTTCTTGTGCTCAGTATGTATATTTTTTACCTTTATCAGATGAATATTTTTGTTTTATTTACCTAAGTGTGATCAATATGTATATTTTAGATATTAGACCTTCATCACATAATTTTTTTTTTACATGATTTCTTTTGTTCATTGTGTATATTTGCAAAATTCAACCTTTATCAGATGACAATTTTTGTTTACTTATCTAATTTCTTGTGTTCAATATATATATTTTGGATATGAGACAATAACTGGTGAAAATTTGTTTTGCCTTATTTCTTGTGGTCAATATATATATTTTGGATATTAGACCTTTATCTGATAAGAATTTTTGTTACATTATTTTCTTGTGTTCAATAAGAATATTTTTTATATTAGACCTTTATCACATGAGAATTTTTGTTTCATTTATTTAATTATGTTCAAATTGTATATTTTGGTGATTAGAACTTTGTGAGATGAGAAGTTTTCATTTGTTTCTCTGGTTTATTGTGTTCAATATGTATATTTTTTATATTAGACCTTTATCAAATGAGAATTTTCCTTTATTTATCTAATTTGGTGTGTTCAGTGTGTATATTTTGGATCATAGACTTTATCAGATGGGAACTTTTCTTTTCTTTATCTAATTATATTCAAAATGAATATTTTGGATATTATACCTCCATTAGATGAGAATTGTTGTTTTATTTATCTAATTTTGGGTGTTCAATGTGTAACCTTTGTATAGTAGATCTTTATCAGTTGAGAATTTTTTGTTTTCATTCAATTTCTTGTATTCAATAGGTATGTTTTCAATATTCAAATTTTATTAGATGATAATTTTTTGTTTTGTTTAATTTTTTAAAGATTTATTTATTTATTGTGTATACAGTATGATGCCTGTATGTGTCCCTGCAGGCCAGAAGAGAGCACCAGTTCTCATTACAAGTGGTTATGAGCCACCATGTGGTTGCTGGGAATTGAACTCAGGACCTTGGAAAAACAGTCTGTGCTCTTAACCACTGAGCCATCACTCCAGCCCTTATTTAATTTTCATGTTCAAAAAGTATATTTTTGATATTGTCCTGTATCACATAAGAATTTTGCTTTGTTTTTCTGATTTCTTTTGTTCAATATGTATATTTTGAATATTAGAACTTTATCAGGTGAGAAATTATGTTTTACCTAATTTCTATGTTCAATATGAATATATTTGATATTTGATCTTTATCACTTGAGAATTTTTTGTTTTTCTGATTACTTGTGTTTAATTTGGATATTTTGGATATCAGACGTTTATCAGATGAGAATTGTTGTCTTTTTTTCCTAGGTAGTAATATATACATTTTGTATACAGACCTTTTTCAGGTGAAAATTTTTGTTTTATTTAATTTCTTGAGTTCAATCTATATATTCTGGATATTAGACTTTCATCAAGTGAAAATTTTTGTTTCATTTATCTAATAATGTTCAATATGGATATTTTGGATATTAGACCTCTATGAGATAAGAATTTTTGTTTTACTTATCTGATTACTCGTGTTCAATATGTATATTTTGGATATGACTTTTATCAGATGAGAATTTATGTTTTATTTATGTGATATCTTGGGTTCAATGTGTATATTTTGGATACTAGCCCTTTATATGATCATAATTTCTGTTTTATTTATCTGATAATTTCTGTTTTATTTATCTAATTTCTTGTGTTCAGTAAGTACATTTTCAATATTAGAACCCTTTATATGAGAATTTTTGGTCTGTTTTTCTGCTTTCTTCTGTTTAATATATATATAATTTGGATATTATACTTTTTGTTTTATTTATTTGATTTCTTGGGTTCAATATGTATTTTGTATATTAGACCTTGATCAGATCATAATTTTGTTAATTTCTTGTGCTTCATCTGTATATTTTACATAGCAGACTTTTATCAGATGGAAATTTGTGTTTTCTTAATCTATTATGTTCAATATGTATAATGTGGATATTAGAGCATTATTAGATGAGAAATTTTGTTTTATATTTATGTGATTTCTTGGGTCCAATACCTATGTTGTTGATGTTAGAACATAATCAAATGAAAATTTTTGTTTTATTTATGCGATTTTTTTGTTCAATGTGTATATTTCGATATTATATACCTTTATCACATAAGATTTATTTATTTATCTAATTTTTGTGTTCAATATGTATATTTTAGGTATTATGCCTTATAAGATGAGAATTTGTGTTTTAGCGAACTTCTAGTGTTAAATATGTATATTTTGGGTATTAGAATTTTTTCAGAGAAACATTTTTGTTTTATTTAATTTCTTGTGTCCAATAAATATATTTTTGATATTTCAGCTTTATCAGATGAGAATTTTGGTTTTATGTATCTGATTCTTGGTTTTCAAAGTGGTTTTCTAGTTATTAGACTTTTCACAGGATAGAAATTTTATGTAATTTCTTGTGTTCAATATATACATATTGATATTAGACTTTAATCAGATGAAAATTTTGGTTTTATTTATCTGTTTTCTTGTGATCAATGTCCATATTTTGGATATTAGATATTTATCTTCAGAGAATTTTTTATTTAATTTTTTTCAATAATTATGATATGTAACCATTATTACATGAGAACTTTGTTCTTTTTATGATTTCTTATGTTTAATATGTATATTTTGGATATTAGGCATTTATCAGATGAAGATTTTTGTTTTGTTTATCTGAATTCTAGTGTTCAATGTATTTTTTTAATATTAGACATTTAAAAGAGGAGAATTTTAAATTTATATAGTTTCATGTGTTCAGTAAGTATTTTTTATTATTAGAGATTTATCAGAAAACAATTTTTGTTTCATATAATTTGTTGTGTTCAATATTTATATTTTTTAAATTACATCAGATGAGAATTTTTTTAAAACATTTATCGGTTTTCTTGTTATCAGTATGTATACTTTGGATATTAGATCTTATCTGCAGAAAAATTTTCTTTTATTTAATTTTTTGTGTTCAGCAAGTATATTTTTGATATTTGAACATTATCCTATGAAATTTTGGTTGTTTTAATGATATGTTGGTTTTCTATGTATATTTTGGATAGTAAGCCTTTATTTGTTGAGAATATTTATTTTATTTTATTTTTTTATTCAATAACGATTTTTTTATTAGATTTTTATCAAATGATAATTTTTGTTTTATTTGAATTCTTGGGTTTAATATATAGTTTAATATTAGATTTTTATCAGATAAAATTTCTATTTTATTTAAATTTTTGTGATCAGTGAGTATATTATGGATATAAGAATTTTATCAGATGATGATTTGTTTCATTTACCTTAATAAGGTTCTTTATGTATATTTTTGATACTAGACTTTATTAGATGAGAATCTGCTTTATTTATTTGATTATTTGAGTTCAATATGTATTTTTTGGATATTAGACTTTTTTCAATTAGAAATTTTTTTATCTGTTTTTTGGATTCAATATGTACTCTGGATATTAGATCTTTACCAGATGATAATTTTGTTTGGTTGATCTAGTTTCTTGGGTTCAATATGTCTTTTGGACAATAAACCTTTTTCGGATGAGAATATTTGTTTTTTTTTTCTAATTATGTTCAATATTTATATTTTTGATATTAAACTTTTATTAGATGAGAATATTTGTTTTATTTATCTGATTTCATGGGTCCAGTATGTATATTTTAGATATTATATATGTATCTGATGACAATTTTTGTTTAATTTATATCATTTCTTGTGGTCAATATGTAATTTTGATATTAGACTATTTTCAGAGGAGAATTTTTGTTTTATTTAATTTCTTGTGTCCAATAAATATATCTCTGATATTAGACCTTTTTTCAGATGAGAATTTTTGTTTTATTTATTTAATTATGTTTAAAATGTATATTTTTTGAATTAAACATTTATAAGAAGGGGATTTCTGTTTTATTAACCTAATTAAGTTTTTTTTCTTTTTTTTTTTTTGTGGAGCTGAGGATCGAACCCATGGCCTTGCTCTTGCTAGGAAAGTGCTCTACCACTGAGCTAAATCCCCAGTTCCTAAATAAGTTTTATATGTATATTTTTGATATTAGACTAATATCAGATACAAATTTCTGTTTTATTTAACTGAATTCTTGTCTTCATTCTAAATTTTATGGATGACAGACCGTTATCAGATGCAAATTTTTGTTTTAGTCATCTGAATTCTTGTGTTCAACATGTGTATTTTGGATTAAGACATTTATTATGTGAGAAAAGAATTTCTTTATTATTACACAAGAATATTTGGTGCTTCTGATTAGATGTTAGACCTTTATCAGATGAGAATTTTTCTTTTATTTATCAGATTTCTTGTCTCCACTCTGTATAATATCAATAATAGGCCTTTATCTGATGAGATTTTTTATTTTATTTATTTGATTTCTTGAGTTCAATATGTATATATTTGATATTACACCTTCATAATGTAAAACTTTTGATTTCTTTATCTGATTTCTTGCATTCAATATGTATTTTGGATGTTAGAAATTTATCAGATGATAATTAGTGTTTAGTTTATGTAGTTCCTTGGGTTTAATATCTATTTTGGATACCAGACCTTTATCAGGTGAGAATTTTTGTTTTACTTAGTTTCCTGTGTCAATATCTATATTTTTGGTACTTGACTTTTATCACATGAGAATTTTGTTTTCTCTTTATTATTTCTTGTATTCAATATGTATATTGTTGATATTAGACCTTTAGCAAATGAGAATTTTTGTTTTATTTCCCTAATTATGTTCAATATGTATATTTTTGGTATTTAAGATATATTAGATATTTTGGATACTAGATATTTATCGGAAAACAATTTGTGTTTTTGTTTTGTGTTCAATATGTATATTTTTGGTCCATTATCATAAGAGAATTTTTGTTTTATTTATCTGATTTCATCTTCACTCTGTATATTATGAGTAAAAAGCCTTTATCAGATCAGATTTTTTTGTCTTAGTTATCTGAATTCTTGGTTTCAATGTATATTTTGAATATTAGATCTTTATCAGATGAAAAATTTTTGTTTTATTTATTTATTTATTTGTTTGTTTGTTTGTTTTTTGTTTTTCTGGACAGGGTCTCTCCATGTAGCTTTGCACCTTTCCTGGAACTCACTTTGGGGAACTTGCTGGCCTTGAACTCACAGAGATCCTCCTGCCTCTGCATCATGAGTTCTTTGATTAAAGGCATGCGCCACCACCACCTGGTGAATTTTTTTACAATTAATCTCATGTGTTCAATAAGTATATTTTGGTCACAGAAAGTTATCAGGTGATAATCTGATTTTTTCAATTTCTTGTGTTCAATATGTATATTTTGAATATGATACTTTTGCATGATGAGATTTTTTGTTTTATTTAATTTCTAGTGTTCAATAAGTATATTTTTAATATTTGCCATTTATCACATGAGAATTTTGTTATTGTTTTATGATTTCCTGTGTTTTCTCCTCATGATTTCCTGTGTTTAATATGTGTATTTTGGACTTTATCCAATAAGAATTTTTGTTTTGTTTTTCTGAATTCTTATGTTCAATGTATATTTTTTAATATTAGAAATTTATCAGATGAGAATTTTTTTAACTCCTTGTGTTCAATATTTATATTTTGGATACTAGACATTTGTCATAGAAATTTTTTGTTTTATTTAATTTCTAGTGTTTATTAAGAACATTTGTGATATTAGACATTTATCAGATGATGATTTTGTTTTATTTAGATAATTATGTTCAATATGTATATTTTGGATATTAGACCTTTTTCTCATGGGAATTTTTTATTTATCTAATTATATTCAATATGTGTATTTTTTATGTTAAACTCTTATTAGACAAGATAAATTTTTGTTTTATTTAATTTCTTGTGTTCAATAAGTATATAGTTGATCCAAGACCTTTATAAAATGATAATTTTTGTTTTATTTAATATTTGTTTTGTTTTATTTATTAGATTTCTTGTTTCATTTTATATATATATATATATATATATATATATTATTAGATTTTTTTTAAAAGATTTATTTATTTATTATGTACACAGTGTTCTGCCTGCATATATGTCTGCAGGCCAGAAGAGGGCACCAGATCTCATTACAGATGGTTGTGAGCCACCATGTGGTTGATGGGAATTGAACTCAGGACCTCTGGAAGAACAGCCCGTGGTCTCAACCTCTGAGCCACCTCTCCAGCAACCAGATATTAGACTTTTATCTGATGACAATTTTTGTATTATTTATCTGATTTCTTGTGTTAAATATGTAATTTTAGATAGTAGACTTTTATCAGATTATAATTTTTGTGGTATTTAATTGTTTGTGTTCAATATGTATATTTTTAATATTAAACCTTTATCTGATCAGAATTTTTTTATTTAATTTCTTGTGTTAAGTATATATATTTTCACTATTCAACCTTTATCAGATGATAATTTTTGTTTTATTTAATTTCTTGTGTTCTATATGTATATTTTGGATATAAACTCTTATCAGGTGAGAATTTTTTTATTTACCTGATTTCTAGTGTTCAATCTGTATATTTTGGATATTATACCTTGATCAGATGAGAATTTTTGTCATATATATTTCATTTCTTGCGTTCATTATGAATGTTTTGGCTATTAGTTCTTTCTTAGTTGAGAATTTTTATTTTATTTAATTTCCCGTGTTCAGTATGTATATTTTTGATATTAGACCTTTAGCAGATAAGAATTTTCATCTAATTTCTTCTGTTCAATATATATGTTTTGTATATTATATTTTATCAGATAAGAACTATTTTAATTTTAACTGATTTCTTGTGTTCAATATGTATATTTTTTATATTAAAACTTCATAAGTTGAGAATTTTCATTCATTTGTCTTATTTCTTGTGTTCAAAATGTATCTTTTGGGTAACAGACATTTATCAGGTGGGAATTTTTGTTTTATTTATTTTATTATGTTCAACATTTATTTTTTGATATTGGACCTTATTCTTATAAAATATTTCTCTTATGTATTTGATTTCTTGTGTTAATTATGTATCTTTGATATTGGTTTTTTCAGGAGAGAATTTTTTATTTCATGAGCTTAATATGAATATTTTTGATATTAGACATTTATCAAATGAGAATTTTCATTTTATTTATTTATTTATGTACAATATGTCCATTTTCAATATTAGACCATTATCAGACCAAAATTTTTGTTGCATTTATCTGATTTCTTGTGTTCAATATGTATATTTTGGATATTAGATGTACCGGTGATAATTTTTGTTTTTTTTTTCTAATTTATTGTGTTCAATATATACATATTAGATATTAGACATTGCGTTCAATACTTATATTTTGGATATTAGACCTGTATCAGATGGGATTTTGCGTTTTATTTATCTGGTATCCTGTGTTCAATGTGTATATTTTGGATATTAGACCTTTATCAGATATGAGTTTTTGTTTTATTTATTTAATTACGTTCAATATGCAGATTTTTTAAAGTTTTCGTATAATTTATTTCTTTTTCATTTTTCTTTATTAAGAAATTTTGTACTCACTAGACATTCCATCCACAGATTTCCCCTTCCTCCCTGCATCTACCCCCCAGCCTTTTTTCTCAAGCCACCCTGCATCCTCACATCCCCCAAATTGAGGTCTTTCATGGGGAGTCAGCAGAGCCCAGAACACTGAGCCTAGGCAGGTCCAAACTCCTTGCCACTGCACCAAGGCTGTGCAAGGTGTCATACCACAGACACCGGATTCCCAGAAGCCTGTCCATATACCAGGGTCAGATCCCAATCACCCTGGTTGTGTGCCCCCAACCAATTTGAGCCAAACAACCGCCTTCCATGTTCAGAGGACCTAGTCCAGTCCCATGGGGGCTTCACAGACACCAGATCACAGTTCATGGGTTTCCATGATGTGGCTGGTCATCTCTGCACACACTCCCATCATGATCTCAATCAATGTCTCTCTCCTGCAGTATCTCTTCTCTCTCTCATCAATTGGATTCCTGGAGCTCAGTCTGGTGCCTGGCTGTGTATCTCTGCATCTATCTCCAGGTGTCACTGGATGAAGGCTCTATGATGACAGCTAGCTTATTTGCTAGACTGGTCACCAAAGTAGACCAGTCCAGGCACCCTCTGGACCACTGCCAGCAGACCAAGGTTGGGCCATCCTTGTGGATTCCTGAGAACCTCCAGAGCAGCCAGCCTCTTCCTATTTCCATGTTGTCCTCATCTATCATGGTATCTTCCTCCCTTCCCTCAGACTCTGTCCCTGTTTCAGGTTGATCCTCCTGTTTCTCAATGTTCTCATGCCCCACTCCTCTCCCCACACACCCCACACACCCAATTTGCTCATGTAGATCTATCAGATGACAATTTCCATTTAATTTATCTAATTTCTTGTGTTGAATATACATATTCTTGATATTAGACCTCATGAGATAAAAATTTTTATTTTATTTATCTAGTATGATATGTTTACTATGTATGTTTTGGATATTAGAACTTTACCAGATGAGAAGTTTTGTTTAATTTATCTAATTTTGTTCAATATGTATATGGTTTTATATTAGACTTTTATAAGGTGAGAATTTTGGTTATGTTTAATTTTTGTGTTTAAAATATTCATATAGAACACAAGAAATAAAAAATCTCATCTGCTAAATGTCTAATAGCCAAAATATACATAGTTAACACAAAAAACTAAAAAAAAAAATTTTGATCTCATGAAAAACATATATCAAAAATATGCATACTAATCACAAAATATCAAATATATAAAACAAAAATTGTGACCTGATAAATGTCTAACATCCAAAATACACATATTAAACACAGGATACCTGTTAAATAAAACAAAAATTCTCATGTGATAAAAGTCAATTATCAAAAATATGTATATTCAACACAAGAAATTAGGAAAATAAAATGTAAATTCTCATCTGATAAAGTTCTAATATCAAATATATACTTATTGAATACAAGAAAGTAAATAAAACAAAGAACTAATATCTTAATTATGCATACTGAAAATGAGAAATCAAATATATAAAACAAAAACTCTCATCTGATTAAGGACTAATATTCAAGATATACATATTGAACACAAGAAACGAGTTAAATAAAACAAAAGTTCTCGTCTGAAAAAGGTCTAATATAAAAAATATACATATTGAACACAGGAAATCAGACAAAAAATTCTCATCAGATTAAACTCTAATTTCCAAATGTAATAATAATAATAATAATCCACCTCTGGGCACCAGCCATTTCTGGAGGACCTGCCCAACTTGGCCCCAGTTTCCAGCCATTTGGCAAGCCCTGGGAGAAGGTTCCCCTTTTCCAAGACTGCAGGCAGACTCTGCAGTCTCCACACCCTACCCCCACACCCATTTGCCCAAGACCCCAGCCACTTCCTGAGGCTCAGAGACCAGGCTCCACCTTCCATCCTGCCCTGGAACTCCTACCTGGACCAGAGGTGAGTGCCTGGTGTCACATCCAGAGAGGCCCACACCTGGGTCCCAGCCCTGGGCACCAGCCACTCTGGGGAAGCCATGCCCAACTGGGCCCCAGGTTCTGGCTATAGGGCAGGACCCCACATACCCACTGAGAAGGTTCCCTCTCTCAATATACTCAGGTGAACCCTACAACCTCCATGCTCTGCCCCCACACCCTTCTGCCCTAAACCCCAGCCACTTCCAGAGTCTTAGAAACCAGCTCCTAGCTTCCATCCTGCCCCGGAACTTCCATCTGGACCAGATGTGAGTACCTGGGGTTATAGTCAGAGAGGCAACTGGTCCTGGGTCCCACCCCTGAGCACCAGCCATCCAGGGAGGACCTGCCCAACTTGGCCCTGGTTTCAGGCCATTTGGTAGGCCCTGCAGGAAGGCTCCCCTTTTCCAAGACTGCAGGCAGACCCTGCAATCTCCACACCCTGCCCCCACACTCTGCCCCCATTTGCCTGAGACCCAGCCACTTCCTGAGACTCACAGACCAGCCCCCAGCTCCCATCCATCTGGACCAGGGAGACCCTCCAGTGGACATTACAACCTCAATGCCTTGCCCCCACACCCATCTGCCAGAGAACCAAGCCACTTCCAGAGACGTTTGAAACCAGCCTCCAGCATTCCATCCTGCCCCAGAACTCCCATCTGGACCACAGAGCCCACAGCTACCATCTGCCCAGAACTACCATCTGGACCAGAGCTTCCATCCTGTCCCAGAACTCCCATCTGGACAAGAGGAGCTCCCATCTGGATAGATAAAGAGACCCAGGGACTTCCTGAGACTCAGAGTCCAGCCCATCAGCTCCTATCTGGCCAGCACTGTCATCTGGACCAGAGCTCCCATCCAGCCCAGAGCTTCTATCTTTCTCCATTACATCAGAACCACATTACCCAAAGTTCCTTTTCCTTTGTCATCATAAAGATAATTCCCACCCTGCCATTCCCTGTTTCATCAGAATGACATTTCCCACAATGCCTTCCTCATGTAATCAAAACTACATTTCCCACAGTGACTTTCTCCATCTCATAAGAACTTCATTATGCAAAATTCCTTTCTCTGTGTCATCAGAACTACATGTCCCACAGTAACATTCTCTATGTCACAGAACTGTATTTCCCATATTCCTTTCTCTGTGTCACAAAACTACATTTCCCACATTACTTTCTTTTATGATATCAGAATTTCATTACCCACAGTTCCTTTCTCTGTGTCATCAGAACAACATTTCCCACAGCTCTTTTCTCTAAGTCATCACAGCTAAATTACCCAAAGTTCCTTAATCTGTGTCATCAGAACTACATTATCCACAGTGCCTTTCTTTGTGTCATCAGAACTTCATTACCCACAGTGCCTTTATCTATGTCATCAGAACTACATGTCTCACAGTACCTTTCTCTACATCATCAAAAATCCATTACCCACAATGCATTTCTCTCCATCTTCAGAATTACATTTCACACAGTTCTGTCTCCAGGTCATTAGAACTACACTTCCCAGAGTAGTGCTTTCTTTATGTCATCAGTACTACATTTTCCACCTTTACTTTATTTATGTTATCAGAACCCCATTTTCTACCGTGACTTTCTCTATGTCACAGAACTACATTTCCCACAGTGCTTTTCTCTGTTTCATCAGAGCAACATTTCCCACAGTGCCTTCCTCAGACACATTTGAACTACATATACCACAGTGCCTTTCTCTATTATCAGAACTATATTGCCTACCTTTACTTTATCTACATCATCAATACAACATTTCCACAGTTACTTTCTCAGTGTCATCCTAACTACATTTTTCACAGTTCCTATGTGTATGACATCAGAACTACTTTTCCCGCAGTTCCTTTTTCTACTTCATCAGAAGTACATTTCCCACAGTTCATTTCTCTACATTATCAGAACTTCATTTCCCACAGTTCTTTGCTGTGTCATCATAAATACATTCCCCACAATGGCGTTCTCTATGTCACAGAAAGTCATTACCTACAGGGCGTTTCTCAGTGTCATCTGAACTACATTTCCCACAGTTCCTTTGTTTACATCCTTAGAACCACATTTCGCACAGGCCCATTCTCCACATCATCAGCACTACATTACCCACAGAGCCTTACTTGGGTCATCCAAATTACATTACCCACAATTCCTTTGTCTACATCATAACTACATTCCCCACAGTTACTTTCTCTGTGTCATCAAAATGTCATTTCCCACAGTGCCTTCCTCCATCACATCAGAACTGCATTACCCAAAGCTCTTCATTTTTTCTCATCACAACTACATTTCTCACAATGCCTTTCTCTTTGTCACTGAAATACATTACACGCTGTGCCTTCATTGGTGTCATTTGAACTACATTTCCCACAGCTCATATATGTTCATCATCAGAACTACATTTATCACAGTTCCTTTCTCTATGTCAAAGATCTACATTTCCCACATTTCTTTCTCTATGTCACAGAACTACATTTCTGAAACTTCCTTTCTCAATGACATCAGAACTACATTTCCCAGAGGTCCTGTCTCTATGTCATCAGAGCAACATTTCTCACAAGTCTTTTTCTGTGTCATCATAATTTCATTTCCCACAATGCCTTTCTCAGTGACATCAGATCTACAGTTCCCACAGTTTCTTTTTCTAGGTCATCAAACCAACATTTCCCACAGTGCCTTTCTCTGTTTCATCAGATCAACCTTCCCCACAGTGCCTTCCTCAGTATCATCTGAACTACATTTCCTAAAGTTCCTATGTATTCATCCTCATAACTACATTTACCACAATTCCCTTCTTTATAACACCACAACTACATTATCCAAAGTTCCTTTCTTTATGTCATCAGATCTACATTTCCCGCAGTTCCTTTCTCTATGACATCAGATCTACAATTCCCACAGTGTCTTTGTCTTTGACATGGGAATTACAATTATCATACAGCCTTTCTCCTTATCAGAACTACATTACCAAAAGTTCCTTTGTCTATGTCATCATAACGACATTTCCCATAAGTCCTTTCTCTGAGTCACCAGAACGACATTTCCCACTGTCCCTTTCTCCATGGCATAAGAACTACATTTCCAACACTGCCTTTCTCTATATTATGAGAACTACATTCCCCACTGTTCCTTTCTAGGTGTCTTCAGAACTCCATTTCCCACAGTTTCTTTCTCTGTGTCGTCAAAACTACATTTCACCCAGTACCTTTCTCGATTAAATCAACACCACATTTCCTATAGTGCCTGTGCCTAGGTCATCAGAATATCATTTCCCTGTGTTCCTAAATATACCTCATCAAAACTACATTTTCCACAGTACCTTTCTCTCCATCATTAGAACTATATTACCAACTGCTCCTTCCTCTATGTCATCAGAACTACATTTCTCAGAGTGCCTTTCTCCATGAGACAGAACTACATTTCCCACACTGCCATTCTTTGCTTCATCAGAACTACATTTTCCAAAGTACATTTTGCTATGTCATCAGAATTACATATTTGAATCTTCCTTTATTTACATTATCAAAACTGCATTTCTCTCAGCTTCTTTCTCTACTTGATCAGAACTACAATTCCCACTGCCTTTCTCTGTGTCATGAATACTACATTTCCCACAGTTCCTTTCTCTACGACATCAGGTCTACATTTTCCACACTTCCTTTTCCTTTGTCATGAGAACTACATTAATCAAAGTTCCTATCTCTGGGTCACCAGAACTACATTTCACATAGTGGCCTCTTTCTACAACAGAACAACATTTCTTGCAATTCCCTCCACTATGTCAAGAGAACTACATTGTCCACAGTACCGTTCTCCTTGTCATCAGAGCTACATTACCCACAGTGCCTTTCTGTATGCCATCAGAACTACATTTTTCATAGTGACAATTTCTATGTCATCAGAACTACACTTGCCACCATGCTTTTCTTTGTGTCACCTGAACTACATTGCCCACGATGGTCTTTTCTATGTCATCAGTTCATTTCTCACAGTTCCCATGTCTACATCATCAGAACATCATTTACCACAGTTCCTTTCTTCATGGTATCAGAACTACATTTCTCACAGTGACTTCCTCTTTGTTATCAAATCAATCTTTCACACTATGCCTTTAGCTAGGTGATCAGAACTACATTTCCCACAGTCCCTTCTGCTATGTCATCAGAACTACATTTCTCACAGATGCATTCTCTATGTCATGAAACTACATTTCCCACCTTGCCTTTATTTATGTCATAGGAACTCCATTTCTCACAGTGGCTTCTCTTTGGCATCACAACTAGATATCACAGTGCCTTTCACTATGTCATGCAAACATTTCCCACACTGCCCTTCTCTGTTTCATCATAATGACATTTCCCAAAAAGCCTTTTTTGTGTCATCAGAATTACATTTCCCACAGTGCCTTTCTCTCTTTCATCAGATCAACATTACAGACAGTTCCTTTCTTGGTGTTATCTGTACTACATTTCCCACAGTTCCTGTGTGTACGTCATCAGCACTACATTTATCACACTTTGTTTCTCTATGTCATCAGAAATGCATTACCCAGAGTGGGTTTCTCTCTGTGTCAACAGAACTACATTTTCCAAAGTGTCTTCACTGGTTCATCAAAACCACATCTTACAGGGCCTTTCTCTGCATCATCAGAGCATATTTTTCCACAGTGTCTTTCAGTGTGTCATCATAACTACATTTGTACAGTACCTTTCTCTACATGTTCAGAACTACATTACCCACAGTTCCTTTATATCTGACATAAGAACTACATTTCCCACAGTGCCTTTCTCCATCTCATCAGAACTACATCACTCAAACTTCCCTCCTCTATGTCATCATAACTCCTTTTCCCACAATGCCTTTCTCTATGTCACAGAAATACATTACCTACAGTGCCTTTCTCAGTGACATCTGAACTGCATTTCCTACAGTTCCTTTGTCTACATCATGGAAATGACATTTCCCACAGTTCTGTTCTCCACATCATCAGCACTGCATTACACACAGAGCCTTTTTTGTGTCATTAGAATTACATTTCCCATAATTCCTTTGTCTGCTTCATCAGAACTACATTCACCACAGGGCATTTCTGTGTCATTAGAATTTCATTTACTACAGTTCCTTTCTCTGTGATATGAGAGCTACAGTTCCCACTGTGCATTTGTCCATTTCATCAGAACTACATTACCCAAAGGTCCTTTCTCTATGACATCCAGAACATTTCACAGTGTTCTTTTATGTATGTGATCAGAGCTACATTTCCCAAAGTGCCTTTCTCTGGGGCATAAGAACTACATTTTCCACAGTGCCATTCTCTGTGTCATCAGAACTACATTACCAAAAGTTCCTTTCTCTTTGTAATCAGAACTTCATTCCCCACAGTGCTTTTCTCTATGTCAGAGAACTACATTTTTCACACATCATTTCTATATGACATCAGATTAACATTTCATACAGTTCCTTTCTCTCTGTCATCTGAGCATCATTTCCCACAGTGCCTTTCTCTGTGCCATAAGAAGTACATTTTTTATAGTGTTTTTTTTTTCTGGATCATCATAACTTCATTTCACTCAGGGCCTCTCTCTGTTTCATCAGATCGACATTACCCACAATGCTTTTTTGGGGTCATCTGACCTACATTTCCCACAGTTCCTATGTGTATGTCATCACAACTACATTTCCCACAGGGTCTTTCTCTATGACAGCAGATGTACATTTCCCACAGTGCCTTCTCTGTGGCATCAGAACTGCATCTCCCACATTCCTTTCTCTGTTTCATCAGGACTGTATTTCCCACAATTTCTTTCTCTATGACAAAATAACTACATTTTCCACAGTGCCTTTCTTTCTTTCATCAGAACAACATTACCAACAGTTCCCTTCTC
>NW_023414009.1:0-20737 GCF_903995425.1 Onychomys torridus | reverse complement strand
TTCCCTTTGTCTATGTCATTAGAACTACATTCCCCACACTTCCTTTCTCTGTATCATCAGAATTTCATTTACCACAGTGTCTTTCTCTGACATAAGAACTACATTTCCCAGTGTTCTTTTATCTATGTAATCAGAGCTACATTTCCCAAAGTGCATTTCTGTGGAGCATAAGAACTACATTTCATTTCACACTGTGCCTTTCTCTGTGTCATCAGAATGACATTTCCAAAAGTTCCTTTTTCTTTGTAATCAGATCTGCATTTCCCACAAATCTTTTCTCCATGTGATCAAAATAACAATTCCCACACTGCCTGTCTCTTTGACATCAGGACTAAATTTCCCACAGAGCTTTTCTCTGTTTCATCAGAACTACATTTCCCACAGTGGCTTCCTCGGGGGCATCTGAAATACATTGCCCACAGTGCCTGTCTCTATAACATCTCATCTACATTGCCCACATTTCTTTTTTTATGTTGTTAGAACTGCTTTTCCTACAGTGACTTTTTCTACATCATCTGAAATTAATACCCACAGTGCCTTTCTCTATGTTATCAGATCTACATTTCCCACAGTGCCTTTCTCTGTGTCATCAGATCTACATTTACCACCCTGCCTTTCTCTAAGACATCAGATGTACATTTCCAACAGTGACTTTTTATACATCATCAGAACTACATTTCCCACATTGCATTTCTGTGTCATCAGAACTATATTACTCACAGTGCCTTTCACTACATCTTCAAAGCTACATTGACCACAATGCCTTTCCCTATTATATAGAACTACGCTTTCCACATTCATTCTTTGTAACATTAGAATTTCATTTCCCACATTTCCTATATCTACATCATCAAAACTACATTTCCCACAGTGTCTTTCTCTGTGACATAAGAACAACTTGTCCACAGTGCCTTTCTCCAACTCATCAGAACTTCCTTGCCCAAAATTCCCCTCTCTGTGTCATCATAAATTCATTTCCCACAATGTCTTTCTCTATGTCAGAGAAATACATTACCCAGAATGTTCTCTCTATGGCATCAGAACTACATTCTCCACTGTTCCTTTCTTGGTGTCATCAGATTTTCAATTACCACAGTGAATTGCTCTCTGATCTACATTGCCCACATTCATTTCTTTATGTCATTATATGTTCATTTCCCCGAGTGCCTTTCTCTTTGTCATAAGAACTACATTTCCCACAGTTCCTTTCTCTTTGTCAGCAGAACTACATTTCCCACTGTGCCTTTTTGATGTCTTCAGAACTACCTTTCTCACATTTTCTTTCAGTATGATGTCAGAACTACAATTCCCACTTTGCATTTCTCTGTTTTATCAGATTGATATTACCACAGTGCCTCTCTTTGTGTCATCTGAACTATTGTTCCCAAAGTTCCTATGTGTATGTAATCAGAACTACATTTCTTACAATGCAGTTCTCTCCATCATCAGATCTACATTACCCAAAGATCCTTTCTCTGTTTCATCAGAACTACATTGCCCACATAGCCTTTTGTATGATATCAGAACTATATTTTCCATAGTTCCTTTCTGTTTCATCAGAACATTTCCCACAGTGCCTTTCTCAGTGTCTTCCAGATTACATTTCCCACAGTTCCTATGTGTACATCACCAAAACTACATTTCCCACAGTTCTGTTTTCTGTGATGTCACAACTACTTTACACAAAGTTCCTTTCTCTGTGTCACCAGATCTACATTTCCCACAGTTCCTTTCTCAGTGTCATCTGAACTACATTTCCCACACTTCCTTTCTCTCTGACATCAGAATGACATTTCCCAGTATTCTTTTATCTATGTCATCAGAGCTGCATTTCCCAAAGTGCCTTTCTCTGGGGAATAAGAACTACATTTCATACAGTGGCCTTTTCTAAGTTACAGAACTGCATTTCCCACATTCCTTTCTCTATGTCACAGAACTACATTTCCCACACATCTTTTCTTATAACATCAGAATTGCATTTCCCACAGTTCCTTTCTCTATGTCATCCCAACTTTTCCAAAAGTTTCTTTCTTTGCATCAACAGAACTACATTTCCCACATTGACTTTCTCAGTCTCATAAGAACTACATTTCCCACAGGGTATTTCTCCATGTCATCAGAATTACAATACCCAAAGTTCCTTGCTCTGTGTCATCATAAATACATTTTCCACAATGCCTTTCTCCATGTCACAGTAATATATTATCTACAGTGCCCCTCTCTGTGACATCACTACTACATTTCCCACAGTTCCTTTGTCTTCATCATCACAACCTCATTTCCTACAGTTCCGTTTCCATGTCATCAGCACTATGTTACCCAAAGAGACTTTCTTAAGTCATCAGCATTATACTTCCCACAGTTCCTTTGTCTACATCATCAGAGCAATATTCCCCACAGTTCTTTTATATGTGTCATCAGAATTTCATTTACCACAGTGTCCTCTGTGACATATGAGATACATTTCCCACTGTGCATTTCTCCCTTTCATCACAACCACATTCCCCACAGTTCCTTTCTCTGTGTCATCCTAAATACATTTTCCACACTTCCTTTCTCTGTGACATCAGAATAACATTTCCTGCAGTGCCTTACTCTGTTTCATCAAATCGACAATACCCACAGCCCTTTTTTGGGGTCATCTGAATTACATTTCCCACTGTACCTCTGTGTACATCATCAGAACTACATTTTCCACTGTTTCTTTATCTATGTCACAGAACTACATTTCCCACACTTCCTTTCTTGATGACTTCAGAATTACATATCCCATAGTTCCTTTCTCTATGACATCAGAACTACATTGCCCATCTTGCCTTTACCTATATCATCAATACTATGTTTCCCACAGTGCTTTTCTTTTTTTTTTTTTCAGAGCTGAGGACCGAACCCAGGGACTTGCGCTTGCTAGGCAAGCGCTCTGCCACTGAGCTAAATCCCCAACCCTCCAACAGTGCTTTTCTAATTGCATCATAGCACTAATTTCCCAAGTTCCTTCCTCTATGACATCACACCTACATTACACAAAGTTCCTTTCTCTGTGTATCAGAATTTACTTTTCCCACATTCCTTTTTTATGTCATCAGAATGATTTCCTTCAGTCCCTTTCTCTATATCACCAGAAATTCATTACCCATAATCCTTTCTCTCTGTCATCAGCACTACATTTCCCAAAGTGCCTTTTTCTGTGTGATCAGATCTACATTGCCCATAGTTTCCTTATTCTAGGTCATCAGAACTACATTTCACACAGTGCCATTCTAAACATCATCATAAACTGCATTTCACACAATGCCTTTCTCTGTGCACAGAATACATTACCACAATGCCTTTCTCAGTGTCATCTGAACTACATTTCCCACAGTACCTATGGTTACATCATCAGAACTGCATTTATTCCGCATATCCTTTCTCTATGTCACAGAACTACATTTCTCACAGTGCCTTTCTCGTGTCATCTGAACTACATTTTCCACAGTTCCTTTTTCTATGTTAACAGAACTAGATTTCTCACCCTGTCTTTCTATACATCATCATAACTACATTTCCTACAATGTCTTTCTCTATATCACCAGAGCTACATTATCCAAAGTTCCCTTCTCTTTCTCATGAGAATTACATTTGCCCCAGTGCCTTTCTCTATGTCACAGAAGTACATTTCCAAGAGTGCCTTTCTCTGTCTCATCAGAATTTCATTTCCCACAGTGTCTTTCTCTGTGACATGAGAGATATATTTCCCACAATACTTTTCTCCATCTCATCAGAACTACATTACTCCAAATTTTTTGCCCTTGTCATCATAACTACATTTCCCACAATGCCTTTCTATTTGTCATAGAAACACATTACCCATATAGACTTTCTCCATATCATCTGAACTATATATCCAACAGTATCTATGTATGTCATCAGAATGACATTTATCACAGTTCCTTTCTCTGTGTCGTCAGAACTATGTTACCAGAAGTTCCTTTCTCTTTGTAATCAGAAGTACATTTCCCTCAGTGCCTTTCTCTATGTTACAGAACTACATTTCCTTAACTTCCTTTCTTGATGACATCAGAATTATATTACCCACAGTTCCTTTGTCTACATCATCAGAACAACAATTCTCACATTGTCTTTCTCTGTGACATAAGAATATATTCCCACAGTGCCTTTCTCTGTGTCACAGAAATACATTTCCCACATTGCCTTTCTCTGTTTCATGAAAATTACCTTTTCTCAATGCCTTCTTTGGTGACATCTGAACTTCATTTACAAGAGTGCCTGTCTCTAGACATCAGAACTACATTTCCCACATTCTCTTTCTCTGTGTCATCAGAACTACATTTCCCAAGTTCCTTTCTCTGCATCACCAGATAGACATTTCCTACAGTTCCTTTGTCTGCATCATAACAACATTTCCCATAGTTACTTTCTCTGCATCATCAGAACTACATTTCCCACATTGCATTTCTCTGCTTCATCAGAACTACATTTCCCATGGTTACTTTGTCTACTTGATCAGAACCACATTTCCTACTGTGCCTTTCTCTGTGTCATAAGAACTACATATCCCACTGTTCCTTTTTCTATGACATATGAACAACATTTTCAACACTTCCTTTCTCTATGTCTCAGTACTACATTTCCCACAGTGCTTTTCTCTGATTCATTGAACTACATTTCCCACAGTGTCATTCATTACATCTTTCTAACTACAATTCCCCCAATGCCTTTCTCTACATGGCCTTTTTCTGTGTCATCACATTTACATTTCCAGAGTTTGTACCCCCATGATATCAGAACCCCATTTCCCACAATTCCTTTCTCTTTGACATCTGAACTACAGTTCACACAGTGCCTTTTTCTGTTTTGTCAGATCAGCATTACTCACACTGACTTTTGTGGTGATATCTGAACTACATTTCCTACCTTGCCTTTCTCTACATCATCAGAACTTCATTTCTCCCCTGGCCTTTATTCATGTCATAAGAACTCCATTTCTCACAGTGCCCATATCTATGTCATCACAACCACATTTCCTCAGTGACTTAATAAATGACATCAGAACTACATTTCCCATTGTGACTTTATATACATCATCAGCACTCCATTTTCCACTGTGCCATTCTCTGTGACATCAGAAATACATTTTCTATAATTCCTGTCACCTCATCATCCAAACATCATTTCCCACAGTTCCTATGTCTATGTCATCAGATCTTCATTTGCTACAGTGCCTTTCTCTAAGTCATTAGAACAACATTATCCACAGTTCTTTTCTCTATATCATCAGAAATTCATTTCCCAAAGTACCTTTCCTGTGTCATCAGAACTACATTTCTTACCATGTCTTTCTCAATGACATAAGAACTACATTTCCCACAGTGCCTTTCTCTGCATAATACAATTACCACAGTTCCTTTCTCTGTGATATAGAAACTACATATCCCACAGTTCCTTTCTCTACATCATCAGACCATCCTTTCCCACAGTGCCTTTCTCCATCTCATTCTAAACTACACAACCCAAAGTTCCTTTCTCTTTGTCATCAGAACTACATTTCCAAAAGTTCCTATTTGTATGTCATCAGAACTATATTTCTCACAGGTCCTTTCTCTATGTCATCTGAACTAAATTACTCAAAGTTGCTTTCTCAGTGTCATCAGAACAACATTTCCCACAGTGGCTTTCTTTACATCATCAGAACTACATATCCAAAAGTTCCTTTATTTACATCATCAGAACTACATTTCTCATGGCTACTTTCTCTATTTGATTAGAACTACATTTCTCACTGAGGCTTTCTCTGTGTCATCAGAACTACATTTCCCACAGTTCTTTTCTCTATGACATCTGAACTACATTTCTGACACTTCCTTTCTCTATGACATCAGAACTACATTTCCCACAGTTCCTTTCTCTACGTCATCAGAAGTACATTAATCAAAGTTCTTTTCTCAGTGTCATCAGAACTACATTTCCCACAGTGCCTCCTTTGTTCACATCAGAAATACATTTCCTACAATGCCTGTCTCTATGTCATCATAACTACATTGCCCATCTTGCCTTTATCTACATCATCACTATTACATTTCCCACAATGCCTTCCTTGGTGACATCTGATCTACAGTTCCCAGAGGGGCCTGTCTATATGACATCAGAACTACATTGACCATTTTGCCTTTGTCTACATCATCAGAACTACTTTTCCAACAATGCAATTCTCTATGTTCTCAGAATTTCATTTGCCACAGTGCCTTTGTCTCTTTCATCAGAACTACATTACCCACAGTGCCTTTCTCAGTGTCTTCTGAAATACATTTCCCATAGAGGCCTGTTACTCCAAAAATAGAACAACATATACCACAGTTCCCTTCAGTATGTCATGAGAACTACATTGTCCACAGTACCGTTATAATAGTCATAACATTTCCCACTGTTCCTTTCGTTAATTCCTCAGAACTACATTACCCTCATTGCCCTTCTGTTGGACATCAGAACTACATTTCCCACACTAACTGTCTCTACATCATCAGAAACACTTTTCCCACTGTTCCTTTCTCTGTGACATCAGAAATACAATTCCCACAGTTCCTTTCTTTATGGCATCAGAACGACATTTCGCACAGTTCCTATTTCTAAATGATCAGAACTACATTTACCACAGTTCCATTTTCTATGTGATCAGAATTACATTTCCCAAAGTTCTTTTTTCTATGTGATCAGAACTACATTTCCCACAGTGCCTTTCTCTGTTTCATCAGATACACATTATCCTCAGTTCCTTTCTTTGTGTAATCTGAACTACAATTCCCACAGTTCATAGAACTACATATATTGCAGTTCCTTTCTCTATGTCATCAGAACTACAAATCCCACTGTCCTTTCTCTATGTCATCAGAACTATATTTCTCCCAGGGTCTTTTTTCTGACATAAGAACTACATTTTCCACAGTGCCTTTCTCCATCTCAACAGAATTACATTAGCCAAAGTTTCTTTCTCTGTGACATCAGAACTACATTTCCCACATTCCTTTCTCATTGTCATCAGAAATTCATTACCAACAGAGCCTTTCTCTATGTCTTCAGAACTACATTTAATAAGGTTTCTTGCTCTATGTCATCAGAACTACATTTCCCACAGTGCCTTTATATAACTCACAGCACTACATTTCACACAGTGCCTTTCATAACATCTTTGGAACTACATTTCCCACAATACCATTCTCTACATCATCAGAACTACATTTGACAAGTTCCATTATCAACATTACCAGTATTATATTTTCCAACAGTTCCTGTCTCAGCATCATCTGTATTACATTACCCACAGTGCCTTTCTCTGTGTCACCAGAACTACATTTCCCACAGTGCCTTTCTCTATGTCATCAATACTACATTTCCCATAGTGCCTTTTATTACATCACCCCAATTACATTTCCAACAATGCCTTTCTCTATGTCATCATAACTACTTTTCCCACAGTGCTTTTCTCTGCATCATCTGAACTACAATTCCCAAGGTTCCTTTCTCTGAGACATTAGATCTACTTTTCCCACTGTTCCTTTCTCTACATCATCAGAACTACATTTCCCACAAGTGCCTGTCTCTATGTCACAGAATGACATTTCCCACAGTACCTACCTTGGAGACATCTGAATTATGTTTCCCAAAATTCCTGTCTCTACTACTTCAGAACTACATTGTCCGTATTGCCTTTATCTACTTCATCTGTACTATGTTTCCCACAGTGCCTTTCTTGGTGTCATCTGCAGTACATTTCCCATACTGTCTTTTTCTATGTCACACCACTATATTTCCCAAAGTACCCTTACATATGACATCAGGACTACATTTCCCATAGTTCTTTTATCTATCATATCTGAACTATATTTCCCACAGTGGCCGGCTCTACAACATCAGAACTACATTTTCCACAGTTCCTTTCTTATGTCACAGAACTACATGTACTACACACCCTTTCTATATGAAATCACAATTACATTTCCCACAGTGCCATTCTCTGTGTCATTAGAACTACACATCCAAAAGTTCCTTTATTTACATCATCAGAACTATATTTCCCATGGTTACTTTCTGTATTTGGTCAGAACTACATTTCCCACTATGCCTTTCTCTGTGTCATCAGAACTACATTTCCCACAGTTCCTTTCTCTATGACATCTGAACTACATTTCTGACACTTCCTTTCTCTATGACATCAGAACTAATTTGCCACAGTTCCTTTTTCTACATCATCAGAACTACATTAATCACAGTTCCTTTCTCGCTGTCATCAGAACTACATTTCCAACAATGCCTGACTGTATTAAATCACAAATTCCTTGACTATCTTGCCTTTATCTACATCATGAGAACTAAGTTTTCCACAGTTTTTTTCTAGTTTTCATTGGAATGACATTTCCCACTGTGACTCCTTTGGTGACAACCAAACTACATTTCCTACAATGCCTGTCTCTATTTCATCAGAAATATATTTCCCATTTTACCTTTATCTACATCATCAGTGATACATTTCCCACAGTGCTTTCCTTGGTGACATCTGAACTACATTTCTCAGAGGGGACTGTCTCTATGACATCAAAACAACATTACCCATCTTGCCTTTATCTACATCATCAGAACTACGTTTCCAACAATGTCTTTCTCTGTGTTCTCAGTACTACATTCCCCACTGTGCCTTTCTCTATGTCATCAGAATGACATTTCCCACAGTGCCTTTCTCTGATTCATCAGATCCAGATTTCCCACTGTTCCTTTATTTACATCTACAGAACTATATTTCCCATAGTGCCTTTCTCTATGTCATGGAACTACATTTCCCACTGTGCCTTTCTCCGTGTCATCAGAACTACATTTCCCACTGTTCCATTGTCCACATCATCAGAACTACATTATCCAAAGTTCCTTGCTCAGTGTTATCATAACTACATTTCCCACAATGCCTTTCTATGTGTCACAGAAATACATTTCCCCCAATGCCTTTCTCTATGTCCTTAGAACTACATTTCCCACAGTTCCTTTATTTACACCATCAAAACTACATTTACCACAGTTCCTTTCTCTATGACATCAGAAATTCATTTCCCAGAGTTCTTTCTCTATGACATTATAACTACATTTTCCACAGTGCCTTTCGCTATGTCTTCAGGACTACATTACGCACAGTACCTTTTTTATGACACCAGAACTCCGTTTCCCACAGTGCCTTCCTCTTTGTCATCAGAACTACATTTCTCACAGTTTCTTTCTCTGTGACATCAGTGTGATAGTATTGTGTTCCCTGAAATATTGTGGTGGCACATGCTTTTAATCCTAGAATTAGTGGTAGACTTCAACACCCCACTTTCACCTCTGGACAGATCAGCCGAATTGAAACTTAACAGAGACATAATGGACTTAACTGATGTTATGGCTCAAATGGACTTAATCGATATCTACAGAACATTCCACCCAAACAAAAAAGAATATACCTTCTTCTCAGCACCCCATGGACCCTTGTCTAAAATCGACCACATACATGGCCACAAAGCAAATCTCAACAGATACAAAACAACTGGAATAACCTCCTGGGTTCTATCAGACAACCATGGTTTAAAGTTAGATTTCAACAACAGAAAAAACTACAGAAATCTTACAATCTCATGGTAAATGAATAATGCTCAACTGAATCACTAGCAGGTTAAGTAAGTAATAAAGAAATAAATTAAAGACTTCCTTGAGATCAATGAAAATGAATAAACCACATACTCAAACTTATGGGATACTATGAAAGCAGTGCTAATAAAGAAATTCATAGCACTGAATGCCCACATAAAGAAGCTGGAGAAATCTCACACTAGTGACTTGACAGCACACCTGAAAGCCCTGGAAGAGGAAGAAGCAAAGTCTCCCAGGAGGAACAGAAGCCAGGAAATTATCAAATTGAGAGCTGAAATCAATAAAATAGAAATAAAGAGAACAATACAAAGGATTAATGAAACAAAGAGTTGGTTCTTTGAGAAGATGAACAAGATAGACAAGCCCTTATCCAAACTAACCAAAAGACAGAGAGAGAGCATCCAAATTAACAAAATTAGAAATGAAAATGGCCTCATAACAAAAGACAATGAGGGAATCCAGAGAATCATCAGGTCATACTTCAAAAGCCTCTACTCCACAAAACTGGAAAATCTAAAAGAAATGGATAATTTTCTGGATAGGACCACATACCTAAGTTAAATCAAGACTAGATAAACCATTTAAATAGTCCAATAACCCCTCAGGAAATAGAATCAGTCATTAAAAGTCTCCCAACCAAAAAAAGCCCTGGACCTGGTGGTTTCACTGCAGAATTCTACCATATCTTCAAAGAAGACTTAATACCAATACTCTTTAAATTGTTCCACACAATAGATACAGAAGGTATATTACCAAACACCTTCTATGAGGCTACAATTACCCTGATTCCTAAACCAAACAAAGATGAAACAAAGAAAGAGCGCTACAGACCAATCTCCCTCATGAACATTGATGAAAAACTACTCAATAAAATTCTGGCAAACAGACTCCAAGAACACACCAAAAAAATTATCCACCATGATCAAGTACGCTTCATTCCAGGGATGCAAGAATGGTTCAACATATGAAAGTCCGTCAATGTAATACACCATATAAACAAACTCAAAAAAAAAAATAAACCACATGATCATCTCAGCAGATGCAGAAAAGGCATTTGACAAAATCCAACACCCCTTCATGATAAAGGTCTTGGAGCGATCAGGAATACAGGGAACATAACTAAACATAATAAAGGCAATCTACATCAAGCCAACAGCCAACATCAAATTAAATGGAGAGAAACTCAAAGCAATACCACTAAAATTAGGAACAAGGCAAGGTTGTCCCCTCTCCCCATACTTATTCAATATAGTACTTGAAGTTCTAGCCAGAGCTATAAGACAACATAAAGAGATTAAGGGGATACAAATTGGAAAGGAAGAAGTCAAGCTTTCCCTATTTGCAGATGACATGATAGTATACATGAGTGACCCCAAAAATTCAAACAAGGAACTGATACAGCTAATAAAAACCTTCAGCAACATAGCGGGATACAAGATCAACTCTAAAATATCAGTAGCCCTCCTGTATACAATACACAAACAGTCTGAGTAGGAAATCAGAGAAACATCACCCTTTACAATAGCCACAATGATATAAAATGCCTTGAGTTTACGCTAACTAAGCATGTGAAGGACCTATATGACAAGAACTTTAAGTCCCTGAAACAAGAAATTGAAGAAGATGTCAGAAAATGGAAAAAGCTCCCATGCTCATGGATAGGCAGAATTAACATAGTAAAAATGACAATCTTACCAAAAGTAATCTACAGATTCAATGCAATCCCCATCAAATTACCAACACAATTATTCACAGATCTGGAAAGAATAATACTCAACATCATATGGAAAAACAAAAAACCCAGGATAGCCAAAAGAATCCTGTACAATAAAACAACCTCTGGAGGCATCACAATCCCCGAGCTCAAGCTCTACTACAGAGCTATCATAATAAAAACAGCTTGGTACTGGCACAAAACCCGACCTGTGGTCCAATGGCATTGAATTGAAGACCGTGACATTAACCCGCACACCTATGAACATATAATTTTTGACAAAGAAGCCAAAAATGTACAATGGAAAAAAGAAAGCATCTTCAACAAATGGTGCTGGCATAAGTGGATGTCAATGTGTTCAAGGCTGCAAATAGATCCATATCTGTCACCGTGCAAAAAACTTAAGTCCAAGTGGATCAAAGACCTAAACATAAATCCAGTTACTCTGAACCTGATAGAAGAGAAAGTAAGAGGTACTCTTGAATGCATTGGCTCTGGAGATAACTTTCAAAATATAACACCAGTAGCACAGACACTGAGAGAAACAATCAATCAATGGGACCTGTTGAAACTGAGAAGCTTTTGTAGAGCAAAGACACGGTCAACAAGACAAAGCGACAGCCTACAGAATGGGAAAAGGTCTTCACCAACCCCACATCTGACAGAGGGCTGATATCCAGAATATATAAAGAAATCAAGAAATTAGACATCAAAATGCCCAACAGTCCAATTAAGAAATGGGCTATAGTACTAAACAGAGAATTCTCCACAGAGGAAGTTCAAATGGCTGAAAGACATTTAAGGAATTGCTCAACATCCCTAATTATCTGGGAAATGCAAATAAAAAACGACTCTGAGATACCTCCTTACACCTGTCAGAGTGGCTAAGATCAAAAACACAGAAGACAGCTTATGCGGGAGAGGATGTGGAGCAAGGGGAACTCTTCTCCACTGCTGGTGGGAATGCAAGCTTGTACAGCCACTTTGGAAATCAATATGGCGCTTCCTTAGAAAATTGGGAATCCATCTAACCCAAGACCCAGCTATAGAACTCTTGGGCATATACCCAAGGAATGCTCAATCATACCACAAGGTTATTTGCCCAGCTATGTTCATATCAGCTTTGTTAGTAATAGCCAGAACCTGGAAACAACCTAGATGCCCTTCAACTGAAGAATGGATAAAGAAAATATGGTACATAGACACAATGGAGTAGTACTCAGCAGAGACAAACAATGACATCATGAGGTTTGCAGGCAAATGGATGGATCTAGAAAAAAATCATCCTGAGTGAGGTAACCCATACTCAGAAGGACAAACATGGTATGCTCTCACTCATAAGAGGATACTAGATGTAAAACAAAGATGACTAGACTGCTACACAAGTTATCGGGACCCTTGGAAAGACACAGGGATTACCCAATGACAGAGAAATGGATGAGATCTACATGAACAACCTGGACAACAGTGGGAGTAATGAAGGGCAAGATTTGAGGGAAAGAAAGCTTAGGGGAGCAGGAGATCCCAGCTGGATCAAGAACAGAAAGGGAGAATGAGGAATAACAGACCATGATAAATGAAGACAACATGAGAACATGAATAGGCAGTGTGCTCGAGAGGTCCCCAGAAATCCACAATGATATATCCTCTGTAGACTGCTGGCAGTGGTCGAGAGAATGCCTGATCTGACCTAGTCTGGTGATCAGATGACTAAATATGCTAACAGTCGTCTTGGAACTCTCATCCAATAACTGATGTAAGTGGATGCAGAGATCCTCATCCAGGCCCCAGGTGGAGCTCCAGGTGTCCAACTGTTGAGAAAGAGGAGGGACTACAAGAGCATGAATGGTTGAATCCAAGATTGCAAAAAGCACAGGGACAAATAGCCAAACGAATGGAAGCACATGAATCATGAACCAATGGCTGAGGAGCCCCCAGCTAGATCAGGCCCTCTGGATAAGTGAGACAATTGAATAGCTTGATCTGTTTGGGAGGCACCCAGTCTGTGGGACCAGGACCTGTCCTTAATGCATGAGCTGGCTCTTTGGAACCTTGGGCTTACACGTGCCCAGTCTTTAAGGAGGGGACAGGACCTGCCTGTACTGAATCCACCAGGTTTAAATGAATCCCCAGGGGTGTCTTGGTCCTGGAGTACTTGGGAATGGAGGGGAGGAGCTGGGTTGAAGATGAGGGTGGTTATGGGTGGGGGAGGACAGGGGAACCCATGGCTGATGTATAAAATTAAAACACATAATAATAATAAAAAAGGAAAATGAAATATAGTCAAGACTTTACAGTATACAAAATTTAATTATTTAATATCTCATATAATTTACCTGAACTTAAGGATATCAAGCAATGCCAAGAATTACTAAAACTTATGAATCATCTTAGAGTCTATACCAATTGTGGTTTCAGAGCAGCAATACCATCAGAACTCAGAACTCAGGCCTCTGTCTAGAGCCACTGAATCCAAATTTTCCCCGCAAGAAAATGCATTTGTGTGGTCCTAAGTTATACCAAACATTTGCTTATCCTTATGAGCAGACAGTCACAGTTACTACTGAGATACTTAAGAATGTTGTGAGCAGACAAATGAGACAAAATTTAAATTCTAGAGGATACATAAATAGTATTTCAGAAAGCTATGATCAAAGTTAAACAGAAATTTGACATGGTTATGGACAATTGAATCATCAGGAAAGGAAAGGATCAGTTTTCTTTTGATGACCTGGTGATGTTTCTTTCAGGGATTTTTGTGAGAGAGAATAGTGTGACCTCTAGTCATAATATATGTTCTGTGTTTAAATGTTAACTGCACCTCAGGCATAATTCATTTGCTTTTAAAATATGGATAATTGTAATAAAATCAAATATGAAAACAAAAAACACATAATAATAAATAAATAAATAAATAAAACAAAACAAACAAACAAAGCGTCTCTTCTGAAAAATGTCTAATATAAAAATATACATATTGAACACAGGAATTCAGATCAAAAACAAAGACTCTCATCTGATAAAAGTCTAATATCCAAATTATATATACTGAACACAAGAAATCAGAAGAACAAAACAAAAATTCTCATATAATGAAGGTCTAATACCAAAAATATACTCATTGAACACAAAAAATTAAACATAACAAAAATTCTCACCTGATAAAATTCTAATATAAAAACATATACATATTGAACATAATTAGATAAGTAAAACAAAATTTCTCATCTGATAAATGTCTACTTTTCAAAATATACATATTGAACATCATAAGATAAATAAAACAAAAATTCTCACCTGATAAAGATCTAATATCCAAAACATACATAGTAAACACAGCATACCAGATAAATAAAACAAAAATTTTCATCTCATAGAGTTCTAATATCAAGAATATGTATATTCAACACAAGAAATTAGATAAATTAAATGAAAATTGTCATCTGATAGTTCTACATGAACAAATTGGGTGTATGGGGTGGCTTAGGGAGAGGAGTGGGGGATGAGAACATTGGGAAACAGGTAGGTCAACCTGAAACAGGGACAGAGTGGGAGGGCAGGGAGAAGATCCCATGATAAATGAGGACATCATGGAAATAGGAAGAGGCAGGCTGCTCTGGAGGTTCTCGGGAATCCACAAGGATGACCCAACCTTGGTCTGCTGGCAGTGTTCCGGAGGGTGCCTGGACTGGTCTACTCTGGTAACCATGATGGGAGGATGTGCAGAGATGACCGGCCACACTAGGAAGCCCATGAACTGTGGACTGGTGGCTGTGGAGCCCCCATGGGACAAGACTAGGTCCTCTGAACATGGAAGATGGTTGTTTGGCACAAATTGTTTGGGAGGCACCCAACCAGGGGGATCGGGATCTGTCCCTGGTACATGGACAGGCTTCTGGGAATCCGGTGCCTGTGGTGTGACACCTTGCACAGCCTTGGTGCACTGGCAAGGAGCTTGGACCTGCCTAGGCTCAGTGTGCTGGGCTCTGCTGACTCCCCATGAAAGACCTCAATTATGGGGATGTGAGGATGCAGGGTGGCTTGAGAAAAAAGGCTGGGGGTGGAACAAAGGAGGAAGGGGGAATCTGTGGAAGGTATGTCGAATGAGTACAAAATTTCTTAATAAAGAAAAATGAAAAAGAAATAAATTATACCAAAATTTAAAAATGAGCATATTGAAAGTAATTAGATAAATAAAACAATAACTCATATCTGATAAAGGTATAGTATCCAAAATATATATATTGAACATAATTAGATAAATTAAAAAATTCTCATTTGATAAAGTCTAATAACCAAATTATACACGTTGAACACAAGAAATTAAATAAAACAATAATTCTCATCTGATAAATGTCTAATATTCAAAATACAAATATAAAACACAGGATACCAGATAAATAAAACAAAAATTCTCATCTGATACAGGTCTAACATCAAAAATATATGTATTGAACACAAGGAATCAGATAAGTAAATACAAAACTCTGGTCTAAGAAAAGTCTAATATCTAAAATATATATATTGAACACAATAATTTAGAAAACCAAAAATTTATCAGTGGTAGATCTAGTATCAAAAATATACATATTAACACAAAAAAACCCAGAAAAATAAAATAAAAATTTTTATCTGATAATGGTCTAATATTGAAAATGGGCATATGAACATAATTAGATAAATAAAATGAAAATTCTCATCTGATAAATGTCTAATATCAAAAATATTCATGTTGAACAAATGAAATTAAAAAAATTTCTCACCTGAAAAAACTAATATCAAATATACATATTGAACACAAGTAATCAAATAAAAAACAATAATATGCATAAGGTCCAATATAAAATATATGTATTGATTATAATTAAATAAATAAAACAAAATTTTCCACCTGCTATAAGTCTACTATCTAAAAAATACATTTTGAACACAAGAAATAAGACCAGTAAATAAAAATTCTCATCTTATAAAGTTTTAATATCAAAAATATACATATTGAAAACATTAAATCAGATAAAATAAAAATAGTTCTTATCTGATAAAATATAATATCCAAAACATACATATTGAACAGAAGAAATTAAATGACAAAATGAAAATCCTCATCTGTTAATGTCTAATATCAAAAATATACATACTGAACACAAGAAATTAAACAAAACAAAAATTCTCACCTGAGAAAAACTAATAGCTAAAATATGCATACTGAACATAAGAAATAAATATATATGACAAAAATTTTTATCTGATTAAGGAACAATATCCAAAATATACATATTGAACACTAGAAATCAGATGAATAAATAAAAAATTCTCACTGGATAACAGTTTATATCCAAAATATAGATATAGAACACAAGAAATTAAATAAAACAAAAATTCTCATCTGATAAAGGTTGAATATTGACAATATATATACTTAAAACAAGAAATTAATTATATCAAAAATTCTCACCTGATAAAGGTCAGTATCCAAAATAAATCAGGTAAATAAATTAAAAATTCTCATGCAATAAAAGTCTTATATTAAAAATGTACATAGTGTACACAATAAATTAGTAAAAAATCCAAAATTATCAGATGTAGGTTTCATATTCAAAATATACGTATTAAAGCCAGGATACCAGATAATTAAAACAAAAATTATCATCTTATACATGTCTAATATATATATATATATATATATATATATATATATATATATATATATAATAATGGGGGATAGGCATTGATGAGTGAACATGAGACCAACATTAAAATGGGAGGGATTAATGAGGTGTGCCAATTTCAAGGCAGGACATCACTGTACTTCAACCACACTGGCTAACTTCAGGTACTTCCCAGCTGCTCTGTGTGTCCTAGGTTGTCAGTGAGGTGACATGTTGAGTCTGGTGACCACGTTCTCTCCTTATATGTCTTCTCCATTAACAGTTATATGGTTAGAGTGTCATGTCAAGATATTTGAGCAACCTCTAAATGACTGAGGTGATTGTAAACTTTGGTGATTTTCTCCTGACTCTCTCTACTTGATTACTTGGAGCATGTGCGATGAGGACAGAGAACACCAGATAGCTGAGATAACCACTTTCCTTCAAATAGCGGAGATAGCTGACTTCCTCAGAAGGGGCATCTGAAGCATGGGACACAATAATTTGGGGTGTCACTGAGTCATTGGTAAACAAGCTTTCTCAAACATTTGATTAGGACTCAGAGTGGTCTGTCCATCCTCTTTGCCTTTTCATAGTGGAAGTAAATTTGTGTGCATCTACCCATTGCCCGACTCCGCCGCCGCCGCCACGCCCTACCCAGGCCCCGCCACGCACCGGGGGGCCTCGGCAGCCAAGCTCTGGCCGGCGACACGCCGTCCCGGAACCGGAAGTCGCCGAACCGGAACCGGAACTGGCAGTGCTGATCGAGACCCTGCGCGACTACTCGACGGAGCTGAGCGTGACGATCGCGGTGGGCGCGTCGCTGCTGTTCCTGAACATCCTGGCCTTCGCGGCGCTGTACTACAAGAAGGACAAGTGGCGGCATGAGACGCACCGCCCCACTCCTGGCGCCCAGCACCATCACCGTGGGGGCGGGGTTGGGGGCGGGGCCGGGGGAGGGGCCTCCGCGGAGGCGGGGGCGGGGCTGCACGGCTTCGGCACATTCGGGGTGGGCGGGGCCGCGGGCGGGGCCAGCGGGGGTCAGAGCGGAGCGAACCTGCCCCACGGGCACTCCACCACCCGGGTATAGCCGGGGGCGGCGACAGGGCGGCCACTTCCGCCGGAAACTGCGCAAAATGGCCGCCGGGAGCCGTGGACAGGGAAACAGGGCAACATGGCCGCCGTTCCCGCCCGGAAACTTCAAAATGGCGGCCGTTCCCACCCGGAAACAGTGAAAAATGGCCGCCGGGAGCCATGGACAGGGAAACAGGGCAAAATTGCCACCGCTCGTGCCCGGAAATGGTGGAAAATGGCAGCCGGGAGCCGTGGACAGGGGAACAGGGCAACATGGTGGCCGCTTCCACCGGAAACTGTGCAAAATGGCGGCCGCTCCTGGCCGGAAATGGTGGAAAATGGCCGCCGGGAGCCATGGATGGGGGAACAGGGCAACATGGCCGCCTTTCCCGCCCGGAAACTTCAAAATGGCGGCTGCTTGTGCCAGGAAATGGGGGAAAATGGCGGCCGGGAGCTGTGGACACGGGAACTGGGCAAAATGGCCGCCGCTCCCGCCTGGAAACACTACAAAATGGCCGCCGGGAGCTGTCCACGGGGAGACAGAGCAACATGGCCGCTGTTCCCACCTGGAAATAGTAGAAAGTGGTGGCCGGGAGCTGTGGACATGGGAAACAGGGCAACATGGCCGCCGCTTCCGCCCAGAAACTTCAAAATGGCGTCCGCTCCCGCCCAGAAACGGGGGAAAATGGCCGCCGGGAGCCGTGGACAGGGCAAAATGGCCGCCGTTCCCACCCGGAAACACTACAAAATGGCGGCCGGGTGCCGTGGACAGGGAAACAGGGCAAAATGGCCATAGCTCGCGCCTGGAAACTGCAAAATGGCGGCCGTTCCCACCCGGAAACAGTGCAAAATGGCCGCCGGGAGCGGGTTGGACGCTGCCAAGGCCGTTGCTAGGAAACACTACAAAATGGCCGCCGCCTCCGCCCATTTTTTTTAATTTTGGAAATTCGGGCGTCCTCTGCACTCTCCAGTCGGGGCGGCGGCCGCAGGCTGTATTTATCTTTATTTATTTCCTCGTTTCCGGTTTCGGGGCCGCGGGCGCGAGCGAGCGTCGTCAGCGGAACTGGGGCGGAAATTTCCCGGAAGCCAGGCGGGAAATTTCCTCCGGTGTCTTTATTTCCGCGGGTGGCGGCCCTTTTGTGTTCGTGCCCGGCCCTGGGTGTGGCAGCCGGACTGGAGACTCTGGCGGCGGTGGCGGAGGACGCGGAAAAACAACATGGCGGCAAAACCGGAAACAGGAAAAAACCGGAAATTGAAATTTAAAAGAAGAAATTTTGCACAAAAACGAAAATTAATTAATTGTCATGAACGAAGCGATACAATGTATATGAGCCGGGGGGGGCGGGGCGGGGGGGAGGGGCAAAAATTTGCACATGGCGGCGAGGGGTGGGGGCGGGGCGGAAATAAACATTTCAAAACAAAAAAAATTTCGAAAAAAAAAAAATAATTTCGAAAATCGGGTTTCTCGAGGGCCAGGGTTCGAGCCCGGCGCCTGGGGGGTCGGGAGGTGGGACCGGCCCGGCGGGGTGTCACTCATGCCCCAAAACGGAAGTCCCGCCCCTCCCTGTAGTCTCTGATGGACACACGGTCCCCACACAGGAAGTCCCGCCCTCCCTGGAATCTCTGATGGTCACGCGGTCCCCACACAGGAAGTCCCGCCCTTCCTGGAGTCTCTGATGGACACACGGTTCCAACACAGGAAGTCCCACCCTCCCTGGAGTCTCTGATGGACACACGGTTAACACACAGGAAGTCCCACCCTCCCTGGAGTCTCTGATGGACACACGGTTCCCACACAGGAAGTCCTGTCCCTCCCTGGAGTCTCTGATGGACACGCGGTTCCCACACAGGAAGTCCCGCCCTCCCTGGAGTCTCTGAGGGACACACGGTCCCCACACAGGAAGTCCCTCCCTCCCCGGAGTCTCTGATGGACACACGGTCCCCACACAGGAAGTCCCGCCCTCCCCGGAGTCTCTGATGGACACACGGTTCCCACACAGGAAGTCCCGCCATCCCTGGAGTCTGTGATGGACACACGGTTCCCATACAGGAAGTCCCGCCCTCCCTGGAGTCTCTGAGGGTCACACGGTTCCCACACAGGAAGTCCCGCCATCCCTGGAGTCTCTGATGGACACACGGTCCCCACACAGGAAGTCCCGCCCTCCCTGGAGTCTCTGAGGGACACACGGTTCCCACACAGGAAGTCCCGCCCTCCCTGGAGTCTCTGAGGGACACACGGTTCCCACACAGGAAGTCCCGCCCCTCCCTGGAGTCTCTGATGGACACACGGTTCCCATACAGGAAGTCCCGCCATCCCTGGAGTCTCTGATGGACACACGGTTCCCACACAGGATGTCCCGCCCCTCCCTGGAGTCCAGACACAGGAAGTGTGGGAAATGATGATCTGAGGACACAGAGACAGCCACTGTGGGAAAGGTGGGTTTTGATGATGTAGAGAAAGGCAATGTGGGGAAATGTAGTTCTCTTGATGTAAATGAAGGAACTGTGGGGAATGTAGATTGGATGATGTAGAGAAAGGCACTGTGGGAAGTGTAGTTCTGGTGAGATGAGGAGGCACTGTGGGAAATGTAGTTCCTATGCCGCAGAGAAAGGAACTATGAGAAATGTGTTT